>NW_023365796.1:26003-27911 GCF_000003815.2 Branchiostoma floridae
TAACGCGATTGTACCTTAGAGTTCAAGTTCCGGCCCGGCAATCTTGGTATCATTCCAAAGGTCTCTTAGTGAGGATTCGAAGGGTGAAAACCGCAAAATGTTCGGATACTTCCTTCTGGAGCTATTCTTGAGTATAGGCGCTCTGTTTAGGCGCAATCGCTGGCTACTTTTTGAAAACACCGCCTGTCACAGCACTCGGTAGGGTAATGACCTAATAGCGCGACTGTAGCTTAGAGTTCAAGTTCCGGCCCGGCAAACTTGGTACCATTCGATAGGTCTCTTAGTGAGTATTCGAAGGGTGAAAACCGCAAAATGTTCGGATACTTCCTTCTCGAGTTATTCTTGAGTATAGGCGCTCTGTTTAGGCGCAACCGCTGGCTACCTTTTGGAAACACCGCCTGTCACGGCACTCGGTAGGGTGATGACTTAATAACGCGATTGTAACTTAAGGTTCAAGTTCCGGCCCGGCAAACTTGGTATCATTCCAAAGGTCTCTTAGTGAGGATTCGAAGGGTGAAAACCGCAAAATGTTCGGATACTTCCTTCTGGAGTTATTCTTGAGTATAGGCGCTCTGTTTAGGCGCAATCGCTGGCTACTTTTTGGCAACACCGCCTGTCACAGCACCTGGTAGGGTAATGACCTAATAGCGCGACTGTAGCTTAGAGTTCAAGTTCCGGCCCGGCAAACTTAGTACCATTCGAAAGGTCTCTTAGTGAGGATTCGAAGGGAGAAAACCGCAAAATGTTCGGATACTTCCTTCTCGAGTTATTCTTGAGTATAGGCGCTCTGTTTAGGCGCAACCGCTGGCTACTTTTTGGAAACACCGCCTGTCACGGCACCTGGTAGGGTGTTGACTTGTTAACGCGATTGTAGCTTAGCGTTCAAGTTCCGGCCCGGCAAACTTGGTATCATTCGAAATGTCTCTTAGTGAGGATTCGAAGGGTGAAAACCGCAAAATGTTCGGATACTTCCTTCTGGAGTTATTCTTGAGTATAGGCGCTCTGTTTAGGCGCAACCGCTGGCTACTTTTTGGAAACACCGCCTGTCACGGCACCTGGTAGGGTGTTGACTTGATAACGCGATTGTAGCTTAGCGTTCAAGTTCCGGCCCGGCAAACTTGGTATCATTCGAAAGGTCTCTTAGTGAGGATTCGAAGAGGTCAAACCGCAAAATGTTCAGATACTTCCTTCTGGAGTTATTCTTGAGTATAGGCGCTCTGTTTAGGCGCAATCGCTGGCTACTTTTTGGAAACACCGCCTGTCACAGCACCTGGTAGGGTAATGACCTAATAGCGCGACTGTAGCTTAGAGTTCAAGTTCCGGCCCGGCAAACTTGGTACCATTCGAAAGGTCTCTTAGTGAGAATACGAAGGGTGAAAACCGCAAAATGTTCGGATACTTCCTTCTCGAGTTATTCTTGAGTATAGGCGCTCTGTTTAGGCGCAACCGCTGGCTACTTTTTGGAAACACCGCCTGTCACGGCACCTGGTAGGGTGTTGACTTGTTAACGCGATTGTAGCTTAGCGCTCAAGTTCCGGCCCGGCAAACTTGGTATCATTCCAAAGGTCTCTTAGTGAGTATTCGAAGGGTGAAAACCGCAAAATGTTCGGATACTTCCTTCTGGAATTATTCTTGAGTATAGGCGCTCTGTTTAGGCGCAACCGCTGGCTACTTTTTGGAAACACCGCCTGTCACGGCACCTGGTAGGGTGATGACTTGATAACGCGATTGTAGCTTAGCGTTCAAGTTCCGGCCCGGCAAACTTGGTATCATTCCAAAGGTCTCTTAGTGAGGATTCGAAGGGTGAAAACCGCAGAATGTTCGGATACTTCCTTCTGGAGTTATTCTTGAGTATAGGCGCTCTGTTTAGGCGCAACCGCTGGCTACTTTTTGGAAACACCGCCTGTC
>NW_023365796.1:28446-29588 GCF_000003815.2 Branchiostoma floridae
GAAGGGTGAAAACCGCAAAATGTTCGGATACTTCCTTCTGGAGTTATTCTTGAGTATAGGCGCTCTGTTTAGGCGCAACCGCTGGCTACTTTTTGGAAACACCGCCTGTCACGGCACCTGGTAGGGTGTTGACTTGTTAACGCGATTGTAGCTTAGCGTTCAAGTTCCGGCCCGGCAAACTTGGTATCATTCGAAAGGTCTCTTAGTGAGTATTCGAAGGGTGAAAACCGCAAAATGTTCGGATACTTCCTTCTGGAGTTATTCTTGAGTATAGGCGCTCTGTTTAGGCGCAACCGCTGGCTACTTTTTGGAAACACCGCCTGTCACGGCACCTGGTAGGGTGTTGACTTGTTAACGCGATTGTAGCTTAGCGTTCAAGTTCCGGCCCGGCAAACTTGGTATCATTCGAAATGTCTCTTAGTGAGAATTCGAAGAGTGAAAACCGCAAAATGTTCGGATACTTCCTTCTGGAGTTATTCTTGAGTATAGGCGCTCTGTTTAGGCGCAATCGCTGGCTACTTTTTGGAAACACCACCTGTCACAGCACCTGGTAGGGTGATGACTTGATAACGCGATTGTAGCTTAGCGTTCAAGTTCCGGCCCGGCAAACTTGGTATCATTCGAAAGGTCTCTTAGTGAGTATTCGAAAGGTGAAAACCGCAAAATGTTCGGATACTTCCTTCTCGAGTTATTCTTGAGTATAGGCGCTCTGTTTAGGCGCAACCGCTGGCTACTTTTTGGAAACACCGCCTGTCACAGCACCTGGTAGGGTAATGACCTAATAGCGCGACTGTAGCTTAGAGTTCAAGTTCCGGCCCGGCAAACTTGGTACCATTCGAAAGGTCTCTTAGTGAGAATACGAAGGGTGAAAACCGCAAAATGTTCGGATACTTCCTTCTGGAGTTATTCTTGAGTATAGGCGCTCTGTTTAGGCGCAACCGCTGGCTACTTTTTGGAAACACCGCCTGTCACGGCACCTGGTAGGGTGTTGACTTGTTAACGCGATTGTAGCTTAGCGCTCCAGTTCCGGCCCGGCAAACTTGGTATCATTCCAAAGGTCTCTTAGTGAGGATTCGAAGAGTGAAAACCGCAAAATGTTCGGATACTTCCTTCTGGAATTATTCTTGAGTATAGGCGCTCTG
>NW_023365796.1:29876-33959 GCF_000003815.2 Branchiostoma floridae
CGCGATTGTAGCTTAGAGTTCAAGTTCCGGCCCGGCAAACTTGGTATCATTCCAAAGGTCTCTTAGTGAGGATTCGAAGGGTGAAACCGCAAATGTTCGGATACTCCTTCTGGAGTTATCTTGAGTATAGGCGCTCTGTTTAGGCGCAACCGCTGGCTACTTTTTGGAAACACCGCCTCTCACGGCACCTGGTAGGGTGATGACTTGATAACGCGATTGTAGCTTAGCGTTCAAGTTCCGGCCCGGCAAACTTGGTATCATTCCAAAGGTGTCTTAGTGTGGATTCGAAGGGTGAAAACCGCAAAATGTTCGGATACTTCCTTCTGGAGTTATTCTTGAGTATAGGCGCTCTGTTTAGGCGCAACCGCTGGCTACTTTTTGGAAACACCGCCTGTCACGGCACCTGGTAGGGCGATGACCTAATAGCGCGATTGTAGTTTAGACTTCAAGTTCCGGCCCGGCAAACTTGGTATCATTCCAAAGGTCTCTTAGTGAGGATTCGAACGGTGAAAACCGCAAAATGTTCGGATACTTCCTTCTGGAGTTATTCTTGAGTATAGGCGCTCTGTTTAGGCGCAATCGCTGGCTACTTTTTGAAAACACCGCCTGTCACAGCACTCGGTAGGGTAATGACCTATTAGCGCGACTGTAGCTTAGAGTTCAAGTTCCGGCCCGGCAAACTTGGTACCATTCCAAAGGTCTCTTAGTGAGGATTCGAAGGGTGAAAACCGCAAAATGTTCGGATACTTCCTTCTGGAGTTATTCTTGAGTATAGGCGCTCTGTTTAGGCGCAACCGCTGGCTACTTTTTGGAAACACCGCCTGTCACAGCACCTGGTAGGGTGTTGACTTGTTAACGCGATTGTAGCTTAGCGTTCAAGTTCCGGCCCGGCAAACTTGGTATCATTCGAAAGGTCTCTTAGTGAGGATTCGAAGAGGGAAAACCGCAAAATGTTCAGATACTTCCTTCTGGAGTTATTCTTGAGTATAGGCGCTCTGTTTAGGCGCAATCGCTGGCTACTTTTTGGAAACACCGCCTGTCACGGCACCTGGTAGGGCGATGACCTAATAGCGCGATTGTAGCTTAGAGTTCAAGTTCCGGCCCGGCAAACTTGGTATCATTCGAAAGGTGTCTTAGTGAGGATTCGAAGAGTGAAAACCGCAAAATGTTCGGATACTTCCTTCTGGAGTTATTCTTGAGTATAGGCGCTCTGTTTAGGCGCAATCGCTGGCTACTTTTTGGCAACACCACCTGTCACAGCACCTGGTAGGGTGATGACTTGATAACGCGATTGTAGCTTAGCGTTCAAGTTCCGGCCCGGCAAACTTGGTATCATTCGAAAGGTCTCTTAGTGAGTATTCGAAGGGTGAAAACCGCAAAATGTTCGGATACTTCCTTCTGGAGTTATTCTTGAGTATAGGCGCTCTGTTTAGGCGCAACCGCTGGCTACTTTTTGGAAACACCGCCTGTCACGGCACTCGGTAGGGTGATGACCTAATAACGCGATTGTAACTTAGAGTTCAAGTTCCGGCCCGGCAAACTTGGTATCATTCCAAAGGTCTCTTAGTGAGTATTCGAAGGGTGAAAACCGCAAAATGTTCGGATACTTCCTTCTGGAGTTATTCTTGAGTATAGGCGCTCTGTTTAGGCGCAATCGCTGGCTACTTTTTGGAAACACCGCCTGTCACAGCACCTGGTAGGGTAATGACCTAATAGCGCGACTGTAGCTTAGAGTTCAAGTTCCGGCCCGGCAAACTTGGTACCATTCGAAAGGTCTCTTAGTGAGAATACGAAGGGTGAAAACCGCAAAATGTTCGGATACTTCCTTCTCGAGTTATTCTTGAGTATAGGCGCTCTGTTTAGGCGCAACCGCTGGCTACTTTTTGGAAACACCGCCTGTCACGGCACCTGGTAGGGTGTTGACTTGTTAACGCGATTGTAGCTTAGCGCTCAAGTTCCGGCCCGGCAAACTTGGTATCATTCCAAAGGTCTCTTAGTGAGTATTCGAAGGGTGAAAACCGCAAAATGTTCGGATACTTCCTTCTGGAATTATTCTTGAGTATAGGCGCTCTGTTTAGGCGCAACCGCTGGCTACTTTTTAGATCAACATCCCTTGGTCCGTGCACCTGGTAGGGTGTTACCTTGTTAACGCGATTGTAGCTTAGCGTTCAAGTTCCGGCCCGGCAAACTTGGTATCATTCGAAAGGTGTCTTAGTGAGGATTCGAAGAGTGAAAACCGCAAAATGTTCGGATACTTCCTTCTGGAGTTATTCTTGAGTATAGGCGCTCTGTTTAGGCGCAATCGCTGGCTACTTTTTGGAAACACCGTCTCTCACGGCACCTGGTAGGGTGATGACTTGATAACGCGATTGTAGCTTAGAGTTCAAGTTCCGGCCCGGCAAACTTGGTATCATTCGAAAGGTCTCTTAATGAGTATTCGAAGGGTGAAAACCGCAAAATGTTTGGATACTTCCTTCTGGAGTTATTCTTGAGTATAGGCGCTCTGTTTAGGCGCAACCGCTGGCTACTTTTTGGAAACACCGCCTGTCACGGCACTCGGTAGGGTGATGACTTAATAACGCGATTGTAACTTAAGGTTCAAGTTCCGGCCCGGCAAACTTGGTATCATTCCAAAGGTCTCTTAGTGAGGATTCGAAGAGGGAAAACCGCAAAATGTTCGGATACTTCCTTCTGGAGTTATTCTTGAGTATAGGCGCTCTGTTTAGGCGCAATCGCTGGCTACTTTTTGGAAACACCGCCTGTCACAGCACCTGGTAGGGTAATGACCTAATAACGCGACTGTAGCTTAGAGTTCAAGTTCCGGCCCGGCAAACTTGGTATCATTCGAAAGGTCTCTTAGTGAGGATTCGAAGGGTGAAAACCGCAAAATGTTCGGATACTTCCTTCTCGAGTTATTCTTGAGTATAGGCGCTCTGTTTAGGCGCAACCGCTGGCTACTTTTTGGAAACACCGCCTGTCACAGCACCTGGTAGGGTGTTGACTTGTTAACTCGATTGTAGCTTAGCGTTCAAGTTCCGGCCCGGCAAACTTGGTATCATTCGAAAGGTCTCTTAGTGAGGATTCGAAGAAAGAAAACCGCAAAATGTTCGGATACTTCCTTCTGGAGTTATTCTTGAGTATAGGCGCTCTGTTTAGGCGCAACCGCTGGCTACTTTTTGGAAACACCGCCTGTCACGGCACCTGGTAGGGTGTTGACTTGTTAACGCGATTGTAGCTTAGAGTTCAAGTTTCGGCCCGACAAACTTGGTATCATTCAAAAGCTCTCGTAGTGAGAATTCGAAGGGTGAAAACTGCAAAATGTTCGGATACTTCCTTCTGGAGTTATTCTTGAGTATAGGCGCTCTGTTTAGGCGCAATCGCTGGCTACTTTTTGGAAACACCGCCTGTCACAGCACTCGGTAGGGTGATGACCTAATAGCGCGACTGTAGCTTAGAGTTCAAGTTCCGGCCCGGCAAACTTGGTATCATTCCAAAGGTCTCTTAGTGAGAATTCGAAGGGTGAAAACCGCAAAATGTTCGGATACTTCCTTCTCGAGTTATTCTTGAGTATAGGCGCTCTGTTTAGGCGCAACCGCTGGCTACTTTTTGGAAACACCGCCTGTCACGGCACCTGGTAGGGCGATGACCTAATAGCGCGATTGTAGATTAGAGTTCAAGTTCCGGCCCGGCAAACTTGGTATCATTCGAAAGGTCTCTTAGTGAGGATTCGAAGGGGGAAACCGCAAAATGTTCGGATACTTCCCTCTGGAGTTATTCTTGAATATAGGCGCTCTGGTTAGGCGCAACCGCTGGCTACTTTTTGGAAACACCGCCTGTCACGGCACCTGGTAGGGCGATGACCTAATAGCGCGATTGTAGATTAGAGTTCAAGTTCCGGCCCGGCAAACTTGGTACCATTCGAAAGGTCTCTTAGTGAGAATTCGAAGGGTGAAAACCGCAGAATGTTCCGATACTTCCTTCTGGAGTTATTCTTGAGTATAGGCGCTCTGTTTAGGCGCAACCGCTGTCTACTTTTTGGAAACACCGGCTGTCACGGCACTCGGTAGGGTGATGACTTAATAA
>NW_023365796.1:34591-35982 GCF_000003815.2 Branchiostoma floridae
TGTATAACGGGTATACGCTGGGGTTTATGTAGCTTAGCGTTCAAGTTCCGGCCCGGCAAACTTGGTATCATTCGAAAGGTCTCTTAGTGAGTATTCGAAAGGTGAAAACCGCAAAATGTTCGGATACTTCCTTCTGGAGTTATTCTTGAGTATAGGCGCTCTGTTTAGGCGCAACCGCTGGCTACTTTTTGGAAACACCGCCTGTCACGGCACTCGGTAGGGTGATGACTTAATAACGCGATTGTAACTTAAGGTTCAAGTTCCGGCCCGGCAAACTTGGTATCATTCCAAAGGTCTCTTAGTGAGGATTCGAAGGGTGAAAACCGCAAAATGTTCGGATACTTCCTTCTGGAGTTATTCTTGAGTATAGGCGCTCTGTTTAGGCGCAATCGCTGGCTACTTTTTGGAAACACCGCCTGTCACAGCACCTGGTAGGGTAATGACCTAATAACGCGACTGTAGCTTAGAGTTCAAGTTCCGGCCCGGCAAACTTAGTACCATTCGAAAGGTCTCTTAGTGAGGATTCGAAGGGTCAAAACCGCAAAATGTTCGGATACTTCCTTCTCGAGTTATTCTTGAGTATAGGCGCTCTGTTTAGGCGCAACCGCTGGCTACTTTTTGGAAACACCGCCTGTCACAGCACCTGGTAGGGTGATGACTTGATAACTCGATTGTAGCTTAGAGTTCAAGTTCCGGCCCGGCAAACTTGGTATCATTCCAAAGGTCTCTTAGTGAGTATTCGAAGGGTGAAAACCGCAAAATGTTCGGATACTTCCTTCTGGAGTTATTCTTGAGTATAGGCGCTCTGTTTAGGCGTAACCGCTGGCTACTTTTTGGAAACACCGTCTGTCACGGCACCTGGTAGGGTGATGACTTGATAACGCGATTATAGCTTAGCGTTCAAGTTCCGGCCCGGCAAACTTGGTATCATTCGAAAGGTCTCTTAGTGAGTATTCGAAGGGTGAAAACCGCAAAATGTTCGGATACTTCCTTCTCGAGTTATTCTTGAGTATAGGCGCTCTGTTTAGGCGCAACCGCTGGCTACTTTTTGGAAACACCGCCTGTCACGGCACCTGGTAGGGCGATGACCTAATAGCGCGATTGTAGCTTAGAGTTCAAGTTTCGGCCCGGCAAACTTGGTATCATTCGAAAGGTCTCTTAGTGAGGATTCAAAGAGTGAAAACCGCAAAATGTTCGGATACTTCCTTCTGGAGTTATTCTTGAGTATAGGCGCTCTGTTTAGGCGCAATCGCTGGCTACTTTTTGGCAACACCGCCTGTCACAGCACCTGGTAGGGTGATGACTTGATAACGCGATTGTAGCTTAGCGTTCAAGTTCCGGCCCGGCAAACTTGGTATCATTCGAAAGGTCTCTTAGTGAGGATTCGAAGG
>NW_023365796.1:38250-39022 GCF_000003815.2 Branchiostoma floridae
GGTAGGGTAATGACTTAATAGCGCGATTGTAGCTTAGAGTTCAAGTTCCGGCCCGGCAAACTTGGTATCATTCGAAAGGTCTCTTAGTGAGGATTTGAAGGGTGAAAACCGCAAAATGTTCGGATACTTCCTTCTGGAGTTATTCTTGAGTATAGGCGCTCTGTTTAGGCGCAACCGCTGGCTACTTTTTGGAAACACCGCCTGTCACGGCACTTGGTAGGGTGATGACTTAATAGCGCGTTTGTAGCTTAGAGTTCAAGTTTCGGCCCGGCAAACTTGGTATCATTCGAAAGGTGTCTTAGTGAGGATTCGAAGGGTGAAAACCGCAAAATGTTCGGATACTTCCTTCTGGAGTTATTCTTGAGTATAGGCGCTCTGTTTAGGCCTAACCGCTGGCTACTTTTTGGAAACACCGCCTGTCAAGGCACGTGGTAGGGCAATGACTTGATAACGCGATTGTAGCTTAGAGTTCAAGTTCCGGCCCGGCAAACTTGGTATCATTCGAAAGGTCTCTTAGTGAGGATTCGAAGGGTGAAAACCGCAAAATGTTCGGATACTTCCTTCTGGAGTTATTCTTGAGTATAGGCGCTCTGTTTAGGCGCAATCGCTGGCTACTTTTTGGAAACACCGCCTGTCACCGCACCTGGTAGGGTGATGACTTGATAACGCGATTGTAGCTTAGCGTTCAAGTTCCGGCCCGCAAACTTGGTATCATTCCAAAGGTCTCTTAGTGAGGATTCGAAGGGTGAAAACCGCAAAATGTTCGGATACC
>NW_023365796.1:39122-41883 GCF_000003815.2 Branchiostoma floridae
AGGCGCTCTGTTTAGGCGCAATCGCTGGCTACTTTTTGAAAACACCGCCTGTCACAGCACTCGGTAGGGTAATGACCTAATAGCGCGACTGTAGCTTAGAGTTCAAGTTCCGGCCCGGCAAACTTGGTACCATTCGATAGGTCTCTTAGTGAGTATTCGAAGGGTGAAAACCGCAAAATGTTCGGATACTTCCTTCTCGAGTTATTCTTGAGTATAGGCGCTCTGTTTAGGCGCAACCGCTGGCTACCTTTTGGAAACACCGCCTGTCACGGCACTCGGTAGGGTGATGACTTAATAACGCGATTGTAACTTAAGGTTCAAGTTCCGGCCCAGCAAACTTGGTATCATTCGAAAGGTCTCTTAGTGAGGATTCGAAGGGTGAAAACCGCAAAATGTTCGGATACTTTCTTCTGGAGTTATTCTTGAGTATAGGCGCTCTGTTTAGGCGCAATCGCTGGCTACTTTTTGGAAACACCGCCTGTCACAGCACCTGGTAGGGTAATGACCTAATAGCGCGACTGTAGCTTAGAGTTCAAGTTCCGGCCCGGCAAACTTGGTACCATTCGAAAGGTCTCTTAGTGAGGATTCGAAGGGTGAAAACCGCAAAATGTTCGGATACTTCCTTCTCGAGTTATTCTTGAGTATAGGCGCTCTGTTTAGGCGCAACCGCTGGCTACTTTTTGGAAACACCGCCTGTCACGGCACCTGGTAGGGTGATGACTTGATAACGCGATTGTAGCTTAGCGTTCAAGTTCCGGCCCGGGCAACTTGGTATCATTCGAAAGGTCTCTTAGTGAGGATTCGAAGAGTGAAAAACCGCAAAATGTTCGGATACTTCCTTCTCGAGTTATTCTTGAGTATAGGCGCTCTGTTTAGGCGCAACCGCTGGCTACTTTTTGGAAACACCGCCTGTCACGGCACCTGGTAGGGCGATGACCTAATAGCGCGATTGTAGCTTAGAGTTCAAGTTTCGGCCCGGCAAACTTGGTATCATTCGAAAGGTGTCTTAGTGAGGATTCGAAGAGTGAAAACCGCAAAATGTTCGGATACTTCCTTCTGGAGTTATTCTTGAGTATAGGCGCTCTGTTTAGGCGCAATCGCTGGCTACTTTTTGGCAACACCGCCTGTCACAGCACCTGGTAGGGTGATGACTTGATAACGCGATTGTAGCTTAGCGTTCAAGTTCCGGCCCGGCAAACTTGGTATCATTCGAAAGGTCTCTTAGTGAGTATTCGAAGGGTGAAAACCGCAAAATGTTCGGATACTTCCTTCTGGAGTTATTCTTGAGTATAGGCGCTCTGTTTAGGCGCAACCGCTGGCTACTTTTTGGAAACACCGCCTGTCACAGCACCTGGTAGGGTAATGACCTAATAGCGCGACTGTAGCTTAGAGTTCAAGTTCCGGCCCGGCAAACTTGGTACCATTCGAAAGGTCTCTTAGTGAGAATACGAAGGGTGAAAACCGCAAAATGTTCGGATACTTCCTTCTGGAGTTATTCTTGAGTATAGGCGCTCTGTTTAGGCGCAACCGCTGGCTACTTTTTGGAAACACCGCCTGTCACGGCACTCGGTAGGGTGATGACTTAATAACGCGATTGTAACTTAAGGTTCAAGTTCCGGCCCAGCAAACTTGGTATCATTCCAAAGGTGTCTTAGTGAGGATTCGAAGGGTGAAAACCGCAAAATGTTCGGATACTTCCTTCTGGAGTTATTCTTGAGTATAGGCGCTCTGTTTAGGCGCAATCGCTGGCTACTTTTTGGAAACACCGCCTGTCACAGCACCTGGTAGGGTAATGACCTAATAGCGCGACTGTAGCTTAGAGTTCAAGTTCCGGCCCGGCAAACTTAGTACCATTCGAAAGGTCTCTTAGTGAGGATTCGAAGGGTGAAAACCGCAAAATGTTCAAATACTTCCTTCTCGAGTTATTCTTGAGTATAGGCGCTCTGTTTAGGCGCAATCGCTGGCTACTTTTTGGAAACACTGCCTGTCACGGCACCTGGTATGGTGTTGACTTGTTAACGCGATTGTAGCTTAGCGTTCAAGTTCCGGCCCGGCAAACTTGGTATCATTCGAAAGGTCTCTTAGTGAGGATTCGAAGAAAGAAAACCGCAAAATGTTCGGATACTTCCTTCTCGAGTTATTCTTGAGTATAGGCGCTCTGTTTAGGCGCAACCGCTGGCTACTTTTTGGAAACACCGCCTGTCACGGCACCTGGTAGGGTGTTGACTTGTTAACGCGATTGTAGCTTAGCGTTCAAGTTCCGGCCCGGCAAACTTGGTATCATTCGAAAGGTCTCTTAGTGAGGATTCGAAGAAAGAAAACCGCAAAATGTTCGGATACTTCCTTCTGGAGTTATTCTTGAGTATAGGCGCTCTGTTTAGGCGCAACCGCTGGCTACTTTTTGGAAACACCGCCTGTCACGGCACCTGGTAGGGTGTTGACTTGTTAACGCGATTGTAGCTTAGCGCTCAAGTTCCGGCCCGGCAAACTTGGTATCATTCCAAAGGTCTCTTAGTGAGGATTCGAAGGGTGAAAACCGCAAAATGTTCGGATACTTCCTTCTGGAGTTATTCTTGAGTATAGGCGCTCTGTTTAGGCGCAACCGCTGGCTACTTTTTGGAAACACCGCCTGTCACGGCACCTGGTAGGGCGATGACCTAATAGCGCGATTGTAGCTTAGACTTCAAGTTCCGGCCCGGCAAACTTGGTATCATTCGAAAGGTGTCTTAGTGAGGATTCGAAGGGTGAAAACCGCAAAATG
>NW_023365796.1:42719-43548 GCF_000003815.2 Branchiostoma floridae
TCGAAGGTGAAACCGCAAAATGTTCGGATACTTCCTTCTGGAGTTATTCTTGAGTATAGGCGCTCTGTTTAGGCGCAACCGCTGGCTACTTTTTGGAAACACCGCCTGTCACGGCACTCGGTAGGGTAATGACCTAATAGCGCGACTGTAGCTTAGAGTTCAAGTTCCGGCCCGGCAAACTTGGTATCATTCGAAAGGTCTCTTAGTGAGTATTCGAACGGTGAAAACCGCAAAATGTTCGGAGTCTTCCTTCTGGAGTTATTCTTGAGTATAGGCGCTCTGTTTAGGCCTAACCGCTGGCTACTTTTTGGAAACACCGCCTGTCAAGGCACCTGGTAGGGCGATGACTTGATAACGCGATTGTAGCTTAGAGTTCAAGTTCCGGCCCGGCAAACTTGGTACCATTCAAAAGGTCTCCTAGTGAGGATTCGAAGGGTGAAAACCGCAAAATGTTCGGATACTTCCTTCTGGAGTTATTCTTGAGTATAGGCGCTCTGTTTAGGCGCAACCGCTGTCTACTTTTTGGAAACACCGCCTGTCACGGCACTCGGTAGGGTGATGACTTAATAACGCGATTGTAACTTAGAGTTCAAGTTCCGGCCCAGCAAACTTGGTATCATTCCAAAGGTCTCTTAGTGAGGATTCGAAGAGTGAAAACCGCAAAATGTTCGGATACTTCCTTCTGGAGTTATTCTTGAGTATAGGCGCTCTGTTTAGGCGCAACCGCTGGCTACTTTTTGGAAACACCGCCTGTCACGGCACTCGGTAGGGTGATGACCTAATAGCGCGACTGTAGCTTAGAGTTTCAGTTCCGGCCCGGCAAACTTGG
>NW_023365796.1:43861-44863 GCF_000003815.2 Branchiostoma floridae
TTTTGGCGCACCGCTGGCTACTTTTTGGAAACACCGCCTGTCACGGCACCTGGTAGGGTGTTGACTTGTTAACGCGATTGTAGCTTAGCGCTCCAGTTCCGGCCCGGCAAACTTGGTATCATTCCAAAGGTCTCTTAGTGAGGATTCGAAGGGTGAAAACCGCAAAATGTTCGGATACTTCCTTCTGGAATTATTCTTGAGTATAGGCGCTCTGTTTAGGCGCAACCGCTGGCTACTTTTTGGAAACACCGCCTCTCACGGCACCTGGTAGGGTGATGACTTGATAACGCGATTGTAGCTTAGCGTTCAAGTTCCGGCCCGGCAAACTTGGTATCATTCCGAAGGTGTCTTAGTGTGGATTCGAAGGGTGAAAACCGCAAAATGTTCGGATACTTCCTTCTCGAGTTATTCTTGAGTATAGGCGCTCTGTTTAGGCGCAACCGCTGGCTACTTTTTGGAAACACCGCCTGTCACGGCACCTGGTAGGGCGATGACCTAATAGCGCGATTGTAGATTAGACTTCAAGTTCCGGCCCGGCAAACTTGGTATCATTCGAAAGGTCTCTTAGTGAGTATTCGAAGGGTGAAAACCGCAAAATGTTCGGATACTTCCTTCTGGAGTTATTCTTGAGTATAGGCGCTCTGTTTAGGCGCAATCGCTGGCTACTTTTTGAAAACACCGCCTGTCACAGCACTCGGTAGGGTAATGACCTAATAGCGCGACTGTAGCTTAGAGTTCAAGTTCCGGCCCGGCAAACTTGGTACCATTCGAAAGGTCTCTTAGTGAGTATTCGAAGGGTGAAAACCGCAAAATGTTCGGATACTTCCTTCTGGAGTTATTCTTGAGTATAGGCGCTCTGTTTAGGCGCAACCGCTGGCTACTTTTTGGAAACACCGTCTGTCACGGCACCTGGTAGGGTGTTGACTTGTTAACGCGATTGTAGCTTAGCGTTCAAGTTCCGGCCCGGCAAACTTGGTATCATTCGAAAGGTGTCTTAGTGAG
>NW_023365796.1:44963-48151 GCF_000003815.2 Branchiostoma floridae
GAAAACCGCAAAATGTTCGGATACTTCCTTCTGGAGTTATTCTTGAGTATAGGCGCTCTGTTTAGGCGCAACCGCTGGCTACTTTTTGGAAACACCGCCTGTCACGGCACCTGGTAGGGTGTTGACTTGTTAACGCGATTGTAGCTTAGCGTTCAAGTTCCGGCCCGGCAAACTTGGTATCATTCCAAAGGTCTCTTAGTGAGGATTCGAAGGGTGAAAACCGCAAAATGTTCGGATACTTCCTTCTGGAGTTATTCTTGAGTATAGGCGCTCTGTTTAGGCGCAACCGCTGGCTACTTTTTGGAAACACCGCCTGTCAAGGCACCTGGTAGGGCAATGACTTGATAACGCGATTGTAGCTTAGAGTTCAAGTTCCGGCCCGGCAAACTTGGTACCATTCGAAAGTTCTCTTAGTGAGGATTCGAAGAAAGAAAACCGCAAAATGTTCGGATACTTCCTTCTGGAGTTATTCTTGAGTATAGGCGCTCTGTTTAGGCCTAACCGCTGGCTACTTTTTGGAAACACCGCCTGTCAAGGCACCTGGTAGGGCGATGACCTAATAGCGCGATTGTAGCTTAGAGTTCAAGTTTCGGCCCGGCAAACTTGGTATCATTCGCAAGGTGTCTTAGCGAGGATTCGAAGAGTGAAAACCGGAAAATGTTCGGATACTTCCTTCTGGAGTTATTCTTGAGTATAGGCGCTCTGTTTAGGCGCAACCGCTGGCTACTTTTTGGAAACACCGCCTGTCACGGCACCTGGTAGGGTGTTGACTTGTTAACGCGATTGTAGCTTAGCGTTCAAGTTCCGGCCCGGCAAACTTGGTATCATTCCAAAGGTCTCTTAGTGAGTATTCGAAGGGTGAAAACCGCAAAATGTTCGGATACTTCCTTCTGGAATTATTCTTGAGTATAGGCGCTCTGTTTAGGCGCAACCGCTGGCTACTTTTTGGAAACACCGCCTGTCACGGCACCTGGTAGGGTGATGACTTGATAACGCGATTGTAGCTTAGCGTTCAAGTTCCGGCCCGGCAAACTTGGTATCATTCCAAAGGTCTCTTAGTGTGGATTCGAAGGGTGAAAACCGCAAAATGTTCGGATACTTCCTTCTGGAGTATCTTGAGTATAGGCGCTCTGTTTAGGCGCAACGCTGGCTACTTTTCTGGAAACACCGCCTGTCACGGCACCAGGTAGGGCGATGACCTAATAGCGCGATTGTAGATTAGACTTCAAGTTCCGGCCCAGCAAACTTGGTATCATTCGAAAGGTCTCTTAGTGAGGATTCGAAGGGTGAAAACCGCAAAATGTTCGGATACTTCCTTCTGGAGTTATTCTTGAGTATAGGCGCTCTGTTTAGGCGCAATCGCTGGCTACTTTTTGAAAACACCGCCTGTCACAGCACTCGGTAGGGTAATGACCTAATAGCGCGACTGTAGCTTAGAGTTCAAGTTCCGGCCCGGCAAACTTGGTACCATTCGATAGGTCTCTTAGTGAGTATTCGAAGGGTGAAAACCGCAAAATGTTCGGATACTTCCTTCTCGAGTTATTCTTGAGTATAGGCGCTCTGTTTAGGCGCAACCGCTGGCTACCTTTTGGAAACACCGCCTGTCACGGCACTCGGTAGGGTGATGACTTAATAACGCGATTGTAACTTAAGGTTCAAGTTCCGGCCCAGCAAACTTGGTATCATTCGAAAGGTCTCTTAGTGAGGATTCGAAGGGTGAAAACCGCAAAATGTTCGGATACTTTCTTCTGGAGTTATTCTTGAGTATAGGCGCTCTGTTTAGGCGCAATCGCTGGCTACTTTTTGGCAACACCGCCTGTCACAGCACCTGGTAGGGTGATGACCTAATAGCGCGACTGTAGCTTAGAGTTCAAGTTCCGGCCCGGCAAACTTGGTACCATTCGAAAGGTCTCTTAGTGAGGATTCGAAGGGTGAAAACCGGAAAATGTTCGGATACTTCCTTCTCGAGTTATTCTTGAGTATAGGCGCTCTGTTTAGGCGCAACCGCTGGCTACTTTTTGGAAACACCGCCTGTCACGGCACCTGGTATGGTGTTGACTTGTTTACGCGATTGTAGCTTAGCGTTCAAGTTCCGGCCCGGCAAACTTGGTATCATTCGAAAGGTCTCTTAGTGAGGATTCGAAGGGTGAAAACCGCAAAATGTTCGGATACTTCCTTCTGGAGTTATTCTTGAGTATAGGCGCTCTGTTTAGGCGCAATCGCTGGCTACTTTTTGGAAACACCGCCTGTCACAGCACCTGGTAGGGTGATGACTTGATAACGCGATTGTAGCTTAGCGTTCAAGTTCCGGCCCGGCAAACTTGGTATCATTCGAAAGGTCTCTTAGTGAGTATTCGAAGAGTGAAAACCGCAAAATGTTCGGATACTTCCTTCTGGAGTTATTCTTGAGTATAGGCGCTCTGTTTAGGCGCAACCGCTGGCTACTTTTTGGAAACACCGCCTGTCACGGCACCTGGTAGGGTGTTGACTTGTTAACGCGATTGTAGCTTAGCGTTCAAGTTCCGGCCCGGCAAACTTGGTATCATTCGAAAGGTCTCTTAGTGAGGATTCGAAGAGGGAAAACCGCAAAATGTTCAGATACTTCCTTCTGGAGTTATTCTTGAGTATAGGCGCTCTGTTTAGGCGCAATCGCTGGCTACTTTTTGGAAACACCGCCTGTCACAGCACCTGGTAGGGTAATGACCTAATAGCGCGACTGTAGCTTAGAGTTCAAGTTCCGGCCCGGCAAACTTGGTACCATTCGAAAGGTCTCTTAGTGAGAATACGAAGGGTGAAAACCGCAAAATGTTCGGATACTTCCTTCTCGAGTTATTCTTGAGTATAGGCGCTCTGTTTAGGCGCAACCGCTGGCTACTTTTTGGAAACACCGCCTGTCACGGCACCTGGTAGGGTGTTGACTTGTTAACGCGATTGTAGCTTAGCGCTCAAGTTCCGGCCCGGCAAACTTGGTATCATTCCAAAGGTCTCTTAGTGAGTATTCGAAGGGTGAAAACCGCAAAATGTTCGGGATACTTCCTTCTGGAATTATTTCTTGAGTATAGGCGCTGTCTGTTTAGGCGCAATCGCTGGCTACTTTTTGGAAACACCGCCTGTCACGGCACTTGGTAGGGTGATGACTTGATAGCGCGACTGTAGCTTAGAGTTCAAGTTCCGGCCCGGCAAACTTG
>NW_023365796.1:48447-54308 GCF_000003815.2 Branchiostoma floridae
TTATTCTTGAGTATAGGCGCTCTGTTTAGGCGCAACCGCTGTCTACTTTTTGGAAACACCGCCTGTCACGGCACCTGGTAGGGTGATGACTTGATAACGCGATTGTAGCTTAGAGTTCAAGTTCCGGCCCGGCAAACTTGGTATCATTCGAAAGGTCTCTTAGTGAGTATTCGAAGAGTGAAAACCGCAAAATGTTCGGATACTTCCTTCTGGAGTTATTCTTGAGTATAGGCGCTCTGTTTAGGCGCAACCGCTGGCTACTTTTTGGAAACACCGCCTGTCACGGCACCTGGTAGGGCGATGACCTAATAGCGCGACTGTAGCTTAGAGTTCAAGTTTCGGCCCGGCAAACTTGGTATTATTCCAAAGGTCTCTTAGTGAGGATTCGAAGGGTGAAAACCGCAAAATGTTCGGAGTCTTCCTTCTGGAGTTATTCTTGAGTATAGGCGCTCTGTTTAGGCCTAACCGCTGGCTACTTTTTGGAAACACCGCCTGTCAAGGCACCTGGTAGGGCGATGACTTGATAACGCGGTTGTAGCTTAGCGTTCAAGTTCCGGCCCGGCAAACTTGGTACCATTCGAAAGGTGTCTTAGTGAGAATTCGAAGGGTGAAAATCGCAAAATGTTCGGATACTTCCTTTTGGAGTTATTCTTGAGTATAGGCGCTCTGTTTAGGCGCAACCGCTGGCTACTTTTTGGAAACACCGCCTGTCACGGCACTCGGTAGGGTGATGACTTAATAACGCGATTGTAACTTAGAGTTCAAGTTCCGGCCCAGCAAACTGGTATCATTCGAAAGGTACCTTAGTGAGGATTCGAAGAGTGAAAACCGCAAAATGTTCGGATACTTCCTTCTGGAGTTATTCTTGAGTATAGGCGCTCTGTTTAGGCGCAACCGCTGGCTACTTTTTGGAAACACCGCCTGTCACGGCACTCGGTAGGGTAATGACCTAATAGCGCGACTGTAGCTTAGAGTTCAAGTTCCGGCCCGGCAAACTTGGTATCATTCGAAAGGTCTCTTAGTGAGTATTCGAAGGGTGAAAACCGCAAAATGTTCGGATACTTCCGTCTCGAGTTATTCTTGAGTATAGGCGCTCTGTTTAGGCGCAACCGCTGGCTACTTTTTGGAAACACCGCCTGTCACGGCACCTGGTAGGGCGATGACCTAATAGCGCGTTTGCAGCTTAGAGTTCAAGTTTCGGCCCGGCAAACTTGGTATCATTCGAAAGGTCTCTTAGTGAGGATTCGAAGGGTGAAAACCGCAAAATGTTCGGAGTCTTCCTTCTGGAGTTATTCTTGAGTATAGGCGCTCTGTTTAGGCCTAACCGCTGGCTACTTTTTGGAAACACCGCCTGTCACGGCACCTGGTAGGGCGATGACTTGATAACGCGATTGTAGCTTAGAGTTCAAGTTTCGGCCCGGCAAACTTGGTACCATTCAAAAGGTCTCTTAGTGAGAATTCGGAGGGGTGAAAACCGCAAAATGTTCGGATACTTCCTTCTGGAATTATTCTTGAGTATAGGCGCTCTGTTTAGGCGCAACCGCTGGCTACTTTTTGGAAACACCGCCTGTCACGGCACCTGGTAGGGTGATGACTTGATAACGCGATTGTAGCTTAGCGTTCAAGTTCCGGCCCGGCAAACTTGGTATCATTCGAAAGGTCTCTTAATGAGAATTCGAAGAATGAAAACCGCAAAATGTTCGGATACTTCCTTCTGGAGTTATTCTTGAGTATAGGCGCTCTGTTTAGGCGCAACCGCTGGCTACTTTTTGGAAACACCGCCTGTCACGGCACCTGGTAGGGCGATGACCTAATAGCGCGATTGTAGATTAGAGTTCAAGTTCCGGCCCGGCAAACTTGGTATCATTCGAAAGGTCTCTTAGTGAGAATTCGAAGGGTGAAAACCGCAAAATGTTCGGATACTTCCTTCTGGAGTTATTCTTGAGTATAGGCGCTCTGTTTAGGCGCAACCGCTGGCTACTTTTTGGAAACACCGCCTGTCACGGCACCTGGTAGGGTGATGACCTGTTAACGCGATTGTAGCTTAGAGTTCAAGTTCCGGCCCGGTCAGAACTTGGTATCCATTTATCCCCGTCACGGTCACCCCAGTATTCGAAGGGTGAAAACCGCAAAATGTTCGGATACTTCCTTCTCGAGTTATTCTTGAGTATAGGCGCTCTGTTTAGGCGCAATCGCTGGCTACTTTTTGGAAACACCGCCTGTCACAGCACCTGGTAGGGTGATGACTTGATAACGCGATTGTAGCTTAGCGTTCAAGTTCCGGCCCGGCAAACTTGGTATCATTCGAAAGGTCTCTTAGTGAGGATTCGAAGGGTGAAAACCGCAAAATGTTCGGATACTTCCTTCTGGAGTTATTCTTGAGTATAGGCGCTCTGTTTAGGCGCAACCGCTGGCTACTTTTTGGAAACACCGCCTGTCACGGCACCTGGTAGGGCGAGGACCTAATAGCGTGATTGTAGCTTAGAGTTCAAGTTCCGGCCCGGCAAACTTGGTATCATTCCAAAGGTCTCTTAGTGAGGATTCGAAGGGTGAAAACCGCAAAATGTTCGGATACTTCCTTCTGGAGTTATTCTTGAGTATAGGCGCTCTGTTTAGGCGCAATCGCTGGCTACTTTTTGGAAACACCGCCTGTCACAGCACTCGGTAGGGTAATTACCTAATAGCGCGACTGTAGCTTAGAGTTCAAGTTCCGGCCCGGCAAACTTGGTACCATTCAAAAGGTCTCTTAGTGACGATTCGAAGGGTGAAAACCGCAAAATGTTCGGATACTTCCTTCTGGAGTTATTCTTGAGTATAGGCGCTCTGTTTAGGCGCAACCGCTGGCTACTTTTTGGAAACACCGCCTGTCACGGCACCTGGTAGGGCGATGACCTAATAGCGCGATTGTAGCTTAGAGTTCAAGTTCCGGCCCGGCAAACTTGGTATCATTCCAAAGGTCTCTTAGTGAGGATTCGAAGGGTGAAAACCGCAAAATGTTCGGATACTTCCTTCTGGAGTTATTCTTGAGTATAGGCGCTCTGTTTAGGCGCAACCGCTGGCTACTTTTTGGGAACACCGCCTGTCACGGCACCTGGTAGGGGGATGACTTGTTAACGCGATTGTAGCTTAGCGTTCAAGTTCCGGCCCGGCAAACTTGGTATCATTCGAAAGGTGTCTTAGTGAGGATTCGAAGGGTGAAAACCGCAAAATGTTCGGATACTTCCTTCTGGAGTTATTCTTGAGTATAGGCGCTCTGTTTAGGCGCAACCGCTGGCTACTTTTTGGAAACACCGCCTGTCACGGCACTCGGTAGGGTGATGACTTAATAACGCGATTGTAACTTAGAGTTCAAGTTCCGGCCCAGCAAACTTGGTATCATTCGAAAGGTACCTTAGTGAGGATTCGAAGAGTGAAAACCGCAAAATGTTCGGATACTTCCTTCTGGAGTTATTCTTGAGTATAGGCGCTCTGTTTAGGCGCAACCGCTGGCTACTTTTTGGAAACACCGCCTGTCACGGCACTCGGTAGGGTAATGACCTAATAGCGCGACTGTAGCTTAGAGTTCAAGTTCCGGCCCGGCAAACTTGGTATCATTCGAAAGGTCTCTTAGTGAGTATTCGAAGGGTGAAAACCGCAAAATGTTCGGATACTTCCGTCTCGAGTTATTCTTGAGTATAGGCGCTCTGTTTAGGCGCAACCGCTGGCTACTTTTTGGAAACACCGCCTGTCACGGCACCTGGTAGGGCGATGACCTAATAGCGCGTTTGCAGCTTAGAGTTCAAGTTTCGGCCCGGCAAACTTGGTATCATTCGAAAGGTCTCTTAGTGACGATTCGAAGGGTGAAAACCGCAAAATGTTCGGATACTTCCTTCTGGAAATATTCTTGAGTATAGGCGCTCTGTTTAGGCGCAACCGCTGGCTACTTTTTGGAAACACCGCCTGTCACGGCACCTGATAGGGCGATGACCAAATAGCTCGATTGTAGATTAGAGTTCAAGTTCCGGCCCGGCAAACTTGGTATCATTCGAAAGGTCTTTTAATGAGGATTCGAAGGGTGAAAACCGCAAAATGTTCGGATACTTCCTTCTGGAGTTATTCTTGAGTATAGGCGCTCTGTTTAGGCGCAACCGCTGGCTACTTTTTGGAAACACCGCCTGTCACGGCACCTGGTAGGGTGTTGACTTGTTAACGCGATTGTAGCTTAGCGTTCAAGTTCCGGCCCGGCAAACTTGGTACCATTCGAAAGGTCTCTTAGTGAGTATTCGAAGAGTGAAAACCGCAAAATGTTCGGATACTTCCTTCTGGAGTTATTCTTGAGTATAGGCGCTCTGTTTAGGCGCAACCGCTGGCTACTTTTTGGAAACACCGCCTGTCACGGCACCTGGTAGGGCGATGACCTAATAGCGCGACTGTAGCTTAGAGTTCAAGTTTCGGCCCGGCAAACTTGGTATTATTCCAAAGGTCTCTTAGTGAGGATTCGAAGGGTGAAAACCGCAAAATGTTCGGAGACTTCCTTCTGGAGTTATTCTTGAGTATAGGCGCTCTGTTTAGGCCTAACCGCTGGCTACTTTTTGGAAACACCGCCTGTCACGGCACCTGGTAGGGCGATGACTTGATAACGCGATTGTAGCTTAGCGTTCAAGTTCCGGCCCGGCAAACTTGGTACCATTCGAAAGGTGTCTTAGTGAGAATTCGAAGGGTGAAAACCGCAAAATGTTCGGATACTTCCTTCTGGAGTTATTCTTGAGTATAGGCGCTCTGTTTAGGCGCAACCGCTGGCTACTTTTTGGAAACACCGCCTGTCACGGCACTCGGTAGGGTGATGACTTAATAACGCGATTGTAACTTAGAGTTTAAGTTCCGGCCCGGCAAACGTGGTATCATTCGAAAGGTGTCTTAGTGAGGATTCGAAGGGTGAAAACCGCAAAATGTTCGGATACTTCCTTCTCGAGTTATTCTTGAGTATAGGCGCTCTGTTTAGGCGCAACCGCTGGCTACTTTTTGGAAACACCGCCTGTCACGGCACTCGGTAGGGTAATGACCTAATAGCGCGACTGTAGCTTAGAGTTCAAGTTCCGGCCCGGCAAACTTGGTACCATTCGAAAGGTCTCTTAGTGAGGATTCGAAGGGTGAAAACCGCAAAATGTTCGGATACTTCCTTCTCGAGTTATTCTTGAGTATAGGCGCTCTGCGTAGGCCTAACCGCTGGCTGCTTTTTGGAAACACCGCCTGTCAAGGCACCTGGTAGGGCGACGACTTGATAACGCGATTGTAGCTTAGAGTTCAAGTTCCGGCCCGGCAAACTTGGTACCATTCGAAAAGTCTCTTAGTGAGGATTCGAATTGTGAAAACCGCAAAATGTTCGGATACTTCCTTCTGGAGTTATTCTTGAGTATAGGCGCTCTGTTTAGGCGCAACCGCTGGCTACTTTTTGGAAACACCGCCTGTCACGGCACCTGATAGGGCGATGACCTAATAGCTCGATTGTAGATTAGAGTTCAAGTTCCGGCCCGGCAAACTTGGTATTATTCGAAAGGTGTCTTAGTGAGGATTCGAAGGGTGAAAACCGCAAAATGTTCGGATACTTCCTTCTGGAGTTATTCTTGAGTATAGGCGCTCTGTTTAGGCGCAACCGCTGGCTACTTTTTGGAAACACCGCCTGTCACGGCACCTGGTAGGGCGATGACTTGATAACGCGATTGTAGCTTAGAGTTCAAGTTCCGGCCCGGCAAACTTGGTACCATTCGAAAGGTCTCTTAGTGAGGATTCGAAGGGTGAAAACCGCAAAATGTTCAGATACTCCCTTCTGGAGTTATTCTTGAGTATAGGCGCTCTGTTTAGGCGCAACCGCTGGCTACTTT
>NW_023365796.1:54408-55293 GCF_000003815.2 Branchiostoma floridae
TTCGAAAGGTCTCTTAGTGAGGATCGAAGGGTGAAAACCGCAAAATGTCGGATACTTCCTTTTGGAGTTATCTTGAGTATAGGCGCTCTGTTTAGGCGCAACCGCTGGCTACTTTTTGGAAACACCGCCTGTCACGGCACCTGGTAGGGTGTTGACTTGTTAACGCGATTGTAGCTTAGCGTTCAAGTTCCGGCCCGGCAAACTTGGTACCATTCGAAAGGTCTCTTAGTGAGTATTCGAAGAGTGAAAACCGCAAAATGTTCGGATACTTCCTTCTGGAGTTATTCTTGAGTATAGGCGCTCTGTTTAGGCGCAACCGCTGGCTACTTTTTGGAAACACCGCCTGTCACGGCACCTGGTAGGGCGATGACCTAATAGCGCGACTGTAGCTTAGAGTTCAAGTTCCGGCCCGGCAAACTTGGTATCATTCCAAAGGTCTCTTAGTGAGGATTCGAAGGGTGAAAACCGCAAAATGTTCGGATTCTTCCTTCTGGAGTTATTCTTGAGTATAGGCGCTCTGTTTAGGCCTAACCGCTGGCTACTTTTTGGAAACACCGCCTGTCACGGCACCTGGTAGGGCGATGACTTGATAACGCGATTGTAGCTTAGCGTTCAAGTTCCGGCCCGGCAAACTTGGTACCATTCGAAAGGTGTCTTAGTGAGAATTCGAAGGGTGAAAATCGCAAAATGTTCGGATACTTCCTTCTGGAGTTATTCTTGAGTATAGGCGCTCTGTTTAGGCGCAACCGCTGGCTACTTTTTGGAAACACCGCCTGTCACGGCACTCGGTAGGGTGATGACTTAATAACGCGATTGTAACTTAGAGTTCAAGTTCCGGCCCGGCAAACTTGGTATCATTCGAAAGGTCTCTTAGTGAGGATTCGA
>NW_023365796.1:55444-56557 GCF_000003815.2 Branchiostoma floridae
TAGAGTTCAAGTTCCGGCCCCGGCAAACTGGTACCATTCGAAAGGTCTCTTAGTGAGAATCCGAAGGGTGAAAACCGCAAAATGTTCAGATAATTCCTTTTGGAGTTATTCTTGAGTATAGGCGCTCTGTTTAGGCGCAACCGCTGGCTACTTTTTGGAAACACCGCCTGTCACGGCACCTGGTAGGGTGTTGACTTTTTAACGCGATTGTAGCTTAGCGTTCAAGTTTCGGCCCGGCAAACTTGGTATCATTCGAAAGGTCTCTTAGTGAGTATTCGAAGGGTGAAAACCGCAAAATGTTCGGATACTTCCTTCTCGAGTTATTCTTGAGTATAGGCGCTCTGTTTAGGCGCAACCGCTGTCTACTTTTTGGAAACACCGCCTGTCACGGCACCTGGTAGGGTGTTGACTTGTTAACGCGATTGTAGCTTAGCGTTCAAGTTCCGGCCCGGCAAACTTGGTATCATTCGAAAGGTCTCTTAGTGAGTATTCGAAGAGTGAAAACCGCAAAATGTTCGGATACTTCCTTCTGGAGTTATTCTTGAGTATAGGCGCTCTGTTTAGGCGCAACCGCTGGCTACTTTTTGGAAACACCGCCTGTCACGGCACCTGGTAGGGCGATGACCTAATAGCGCGACTGTAGCTTAGAGTTCAAGTTTCGGCCCGGCAAACTTGGTATTATTCCAAAGGTCTCTTAGTGAGGATTCGAAGGGTGAAAACCGCAAAATGTTCGGAGTCTTCCTTCTGGAGTTATTCTTGAGTATAGGCGCTCTGTTTAGGCCTAACCGCTGGCTACTTTTTGGAAACACCGCCTGTCAAGGCACCTGGTAGGGCGATGACTTGATAACGCGATTGTAGCTTACCGTTCAAGTTCCGGCCCGGCAAACTTGGTACCATTCGAAAGGTGTCTTAGTGAGAATTCGAAGGGTGAAAATCGCAAAATGTTCGGATACTTCCTTTTGGAGTTATTCTTGAGTATAGGCGCTCTGTTTAGGCGCAACCGCTGGCTACTTTTTGGAAACACCGCCTGTCACGGCACTCGGTAGGGTGATGACTTAATAACGCGATTGTAACTTAGAGTTCAAGTTCCGGCCCAGCAAACTTGGTATCATT
>NW_023365796.1:56714-58123 GCF_000003815.2 Branchiostoma floridae
CTAATAGCGCGACTGTAGCTTAGAGTTCAAGTTCCGGCCCGGCAAACTTGGTACCATTCGAAAGGTCTCTTAGTGAGAATTCGAAGGGTGAAAACCGCAAAATGTTCAGATACTTCCTTCTGGAGTTATTCTTGAGTATAGGCGCTCTGTTTAGGCGCAACCGCTGGCTACTTTTTGGAAACACCGCCTGTCACGGCACCTGGTAGGGTGTTGACTTGTTAACGCGATTGTAGCTTAGCGTTCAAGTTTCGGCCCGGCAAACTTGGTATCATTCGAAAGGTGTCTTAGTGAGAATTCGAAGGGTGAAAACCGCAAAATGTTCGGATACTTCCTTCTGGAGTTATTCTTGAGTATAGGCGCTCTGTTTAGGCGCAACCGCTGTCTACTTTTTGGAAACACCGCCTGTCACGGCACCTGGTAGGGTGTTGACTTGTTAACGCGATTGTAGCTTAGCGTTCAAGTTCCGGCCCGGCAAACTTGGTATCATTCGAAAGGTCTCTTAGTGAGTATTCGAAGAGTGAAAACCGCAAAATGTTCGGATACTTCCTTCTGGAGTTATTCTTGAGTATAGGCGCTCTGTTTAGGCGCAACCGCTGGCTACTTTTTGGAAACACCGCCTGTCACGGCACCTGGTAGGGCGATGACCTAATAGCGCGACTGTAGCTTAGAGTTCAAGTTTCGGCCCGGCAAACTTGGTATTATTCCAAAGGTCTCTTAGTGAGGATTCGAAGGGTGAAAACCGCAAAATGTTCGGAGTCTCCCTTCTGGAGTTATTCTTGAGTATAGGCGCTAACTTAGGCCTAACCGCTGGCTACTTTTTGGAAACACCGCCTGTCAAGGCACCTGGTAGGGCGATGACTTGATAACGCGATTGTAGCTTAGAGTTCAAGTTCCGGCCCGGCAAACTTGGTACCATTCAAAAGGTCTCTTAGTGAGAATTCGAAGGGTGAAAACCGCAAAATGTTCGGATACTTCCTTCTGGAATTATTCTTGAGTATAGGCGCTCTGTTTAGGCGCAACCGCTGGCTACTTTTTGGAAACACCGCCTGTCACGGCACCTGGTAGGGCGATGACCTAATAGCGCGATTGTAGATTAGAGTTCAAGTTCCGGCCCGGCAAACTTGGTATCATTCAAAAGGTCTCTTAGTGAGGATTCGAAGGGTGAAAACCGCAAAATGTTCGGATACTTCCTTCTGGAGTTATTCTTGAGTATAGGCGCTCTGTTTAGGCGCAACCGCTGGCTACTTTTTGGAAACACCGCCTGTCACGGCACTCGGTAGGGTGATGACCTAATAGCGCGACTGTAGCTTAGAGTTCAAGTTCCGGCCCGGCAAACTTGGTATCATTCGAAAGGTCTCTTAGTGAGAATTCGAAGGGTGAAAACCGCAAAATGTTCGGATACTTCCTTC
>NW_023365796.1:58223-59852 GCF_000003815.2 Branchiostoma floridae
GGAGTTATTCTTGAGTATAGGCGCTCTGTTTAGGCGCAACCGCTGGCTACTTTTGGGAAACACCGCCTGTCACGGCACCTGGTAGGGTGTTGACTTTTTAACGCGATTGTAGCTTAGCGTTCAAGTTTCGGCCCGGCAAACTTGGTATCATTCGAAAGGTCTCTTAGTGAGTATTCGAAGGGTGAAAACCGCAAAATGTTCGGATACTTCCTTCTCGAGTTATTCTTGAGTATAGGCGCTCTGTTTAGGCGCAACCGCTGTCTACTTTTTGGAAACACCGCCTGTCACGGCACCTGGTAGGGTGTTGACTTGTTAACGCGATTGTAGCTTAGCGTTCAAGTTCCGGCCCGGCAAACTTGGTATCATTCGAAAGGTCTCTTAGTGAGTATTCGAAGAGTGAAAACCGCAAAATGTTCGGATACTTCCTTCTGGAGTTATTCTTGAGTATAGGCGCTCTGTTTAGGCGCAACCGCTGGCTACTTTTTGGAAACACCGCCTGTCACGGCACCTGGTAGGGCGATGACCTAATAGCGCGACTGTAGCTTAGAGTTCAAGTTTCGGCCCGGCAAACTTGGTATTATTCCAAAGGTCTCTTAGTGAGGATTCGAAGGGTGAAAACCGCAAAATGTTCGGAGTCTTCCTTCTGGAGTTATTCTTGAGTATAGGCGCTCTGTTTAGGCCTAACCGCTGGCTACTTTTTGGAAACACCGCCTGTCAAGGCACCTGGTAGGGCGATGACTTGATAACGCGGTTGTAGCTTAGCGTTCAAGTTCCGGCCCGGCAAACTTGGTACCATTCGAAAGGTGTCTTAGTGAGAATTCGAAGGGTGAAAATCGCAAAATGTTCGGATACTTCCTTTTGGAGTTATTCTTGAGTATAGGCGCTCTGTTTAGGCGCAACCGCTGGCTACTTTTTGGAAACACCGCCTGTCACGGCACTCGGTAGGGTGATGACTTAATAACGCGATTGTAACTTAGAGTTCAAGTTCCGGCCCAGCAAACTTGGTATCATTCGAAAGGTACTTTAGTGAGGATTCGAAGAGTGAAAACCGCAAAATGTTCGGATACTTCCTTCTGGAGTTATTCTTGAGTATAGGCGCTCTGTTTAGGCGCAATCGCTGGCTACTTTTTGGAAACACCGCCTGTCACAGCACTCGGTAGGGTAATGACCTAATAGCGCGACTGTAGCTTAGAGTTCAAGTTCCGGCCCGGCAAACTTGGTACCATTCGAAAGGTCTCTTAGTGAGAATTCGAAGGGTGAAAACCGCAAAATGTTCAGATACTTCCTTCTGGAGTTATTCTTGAGTATAGGCGCTCTGTTTAGGCGCAACCGCTGGCTACTTTTTGGAAACACCGCCTGTCACGGCACCTGGTAGGGTGTTGACTTGTTAACGCGATTGTAGCTAGCGTTCAAGTTCGCCCCGGCAAACTTGGTATCATTCGAAAGGTGTCTTAGTGAGGATTCGAAGGGTGAAAACCGCAAAATGTTCGGATACTTCCTTCTGGAGTTATTCTTGCAGTATCAGGCGCTCTGATCTCGTAGGCGCAACACGCTGGCTACTTTTTGGAAACACCGCCTGTCACGGCACTCGGTAGGGTGATGACTTAATAACGCGATTGTAACTTAAGG
>NW_023365796.1:59952-60920 GCF_000003815.2 Branchiostoma floridae
CCGCAGAATGTTCGGATACTTCCTTCTGGAGTTATTCTTGAGTATAGGCGCTCTGTTTAGGCGCAATCGCTGGATACTTTTTGGAAACACCGCCTGTCACAGCACCTGGTAGGGTAATGACATAATAGCGCGACTGTAGCTTAGAGTTCAAGTTCCGGCCCGGCAAACTTAGTACCATTCGAAAGGTCTCTTAGTGAGGATTCGAAGGGTGAAAACCGCAAAATGTTCGGATACTTTCTTCTGGAGTTATTCTTGAGTATAGGCGCTCTGTTTAGGCGCAACCGCTGGCTACTTTTTGGAAACACCGCCTGTCAAGGCACCTGGTATGGTGTTGACTTGTTAACGCGATTGTAGCTTAGCGTTCAAGTTCCGGCCCGGCAAACTTGGTATCATTCCAAAGGTCTCTTAGTGAGAATTCGAAGGGTGAAAACCGCAAAATGTTCGGATACTTCCTTCTCGAGTTATTCTTGAGTATAGGCGCTCTGTTTAGGCGCAACCGCTGGCTACTTTTTGGAAACACCGCCTGTCAAGGCACCTGGTATGGTGTTGACTTGTTAACGCGATTGTAGCTTAGCGTTCAAGTTCCGGCCCGGCAAACTTGGTATCATTCGAAAGGTCTCTTAGTGAGAATTCGAAGAAAGAAAACCGCAAAATGTTCGGATACTTCCTTCTCGAGTTATTCTTGAGTATAGGCGCTCTGTTTAGGCGCAACCGCTGGCTACTTTTTGGAAACACCGCCTGTCACGGCACCTGGTAGGGTGATGACTTGATAACGCGATTGTAGCTTAGAGTTCAAGTTCCGGCCCGGCAAACTTGGTATCATTCGAAAGGTCTCTTAGTGAGGATTCGAAGGGTGAAAACCGCAAAATGTTCGGATACTTCCTGATCAATGGAGTTATTCTTGAGTATAGGCGCTCTGTTTAGGCGCAATCGCTGGCTACTTTTTGAAAACACCGCCTGTCACAGCA
>NW_023365796.1:61020-62354 GCF_000003815.2 Branchiostoma floridae
GTTCCGGCCCGGCAAAACTTGGTATCATTTCAAAAGGTGTCTTAGTGAGGATTCGAAGAGTGAAAAACCGCAAAATGTTCGGATACTTCCTTCTGAGTTTATTCTTGAGTATAGGCGCTCTGTTTAGGCGCAACCGCTGGCTACTTTTTGGAAACACCGCCTGTCACGGCACCTGGTAGGGTGATGACTTGATAACGCGATTGTAGCTTAGCGTTCAAGTTCCGGCCCGGCAAACTTGGTATCATTCGAAAGGTCTCTTAGTGAGGATTCGAAGAGTGAAAACCGCAAAATGTTCGGATACTTCCTTCTGGAGTTATTCTTGAGTATAGGCGCTCTGTTTAGGCGCAATCGCTGGCTACTTTTTGGAAACACCGCCTGTCACGGCACCTGGTAGGGCGATGACCTAATAGCGCGATTGTAGCTTAGAGTTCAAGTTCCGGCCCGGCAAACTTGGTATCATTCTAAAGGTGTCTTAGTGAGGATTCGAAGAGTGAAAACCGCAAAATGTTCGGATACTTCCTTCTGGAGTTATTCTTGAGTATAGGCGCTCTGTTTAGGCGCAATCGCTGGCTACTTTTTGGCAACACCACCTGTCACAGCACCTGGTAGGGTGATGACTTGATAACGCGATTGTAGCTTAGCGTTCAAGTTCCGGCCCGGCAAACTTGGTATCATTCGAAAGGTCTCTTAGTGAGTATTCGAAGGGTGAAAACCGCAAAATGTTCGGATACTTCCTTCTGGAGTTATTCTTGAGTATAGGCGCTCTGTTTAGGCGCAACCGCTGGCTACTTTTTGGAAACACCGCCTGTCACGGCACTCGGTAGGGTGATGACCTAATAACGCGATTGAACTTAGAGTTCAAGTTCCGGCCCGGCAAACTTGGTATCATTCCAAAGGTCTCTTAGTGAGTATTCGAAGGGTGAAAACCCAAAAATGTTCGGATACTTCCTTCTCGAGTTATTCTTGAGTATAGGCGCTCTGTTTAGGCGCAATCGCTGGCTACTTTTTGGAAACACCGCCTGTCACAGCACCTGGTAGGGTAATGACCTAATAGCGCGACTGTAGCTTAGAGTTCAAGTTCCGGCCCGGCAAACTTGGTACCATTCGAAAGGTCTCTTAGTGAGAATACGAAGGGTGAAAACCGCAAAATGTTCGGATACTTCCTTCTCGAGTTATTCTTGAGTATAGGCGCTCTGTTTAGGCGCAACCGCTGGCTACTTTTTGGAAACACCGCCTGTCACGGCACTCGGTAGGGTAATGACCTAATAGCGCGATTGTAGCTTAGAGTTCAAGTTCCGGCCCGGCAAACTTGGTATCATTCCAAAGGTCTCTTA
>NW_023365796.1:62588-64475 GCF_000003815.2 Branchiostoma floridae
AGGGTGAACCGCGCAAAATGTCGGATACTTCCTTCTGGAGTTATTCTTGAGTATAGGCGCTCTGTTTAGGCCTAACCGCTGGCTACTTTTTGGAAACACCGCCTGTCAAGGCACCTGGTAGGGCAATGACTTGATAACGCGATTGTAGCTTAGAGTTCAAGTTCCGGCCCGGCAAACTTGGTATCATTCCAAAGGTCTCTTAGTGAGGATTCGAAGAGTGAAAACCGCAAAATGTTCGGATACTTCCTTCTGGAGTTATTCTTGAGTATAGGCGCTCTGTTTAGGCGCAACCGCTGGCTACTTTTTGGAAACACCGCCTGTCACGGCACTCGGTAGGGTGATGACTTAATAACGCGATTGTAACTTAGAGTTCAAGTTCCGGCCCGGCAAACGTGGTATCATTCGAAAGGTGTCTTAGTGAGGATTCGAAGGGTGAAAACCGCAAAATGTTCGGATACTTCCTTCTGGAGTTATTCTTGAGTATAGGCGCTCTGTTTAGGCGCAACCGCTGGCTACTTTTTGGAAACACCGCCTGTCACGGCACCTGGTAGGGTGTTGACTTGTTAACGCGATTGTAGCTTAGCGTTCAAGTTCCGGCCCGGCAAACTTGGTATCATTCCAAAGGTCTCTTAGTGAGGATTCGAAGGGTGAAAATCGCAAAATGTTCGGATACTTCCTTCTGGAATTATTCTTGAGTATAGGCGCTCTGTTTAGGCGCAACCGCTGGCTACTTTTTGGAAACACCGCCTGTCACGGCACCTGGTAGGGTGATGACTTGATAACGCGATTGTAGCTTAGCGTTCAAGTTCCGGCCCGGCAAACTTGGCATCATTCCAAAAGTCTCTTAGTGTGGATTCGAAAGGTGAAAACCGCAAAATGTTCGGATACTTCCTTCTGGAGTTATTCTTGAGTATAGGCGCTCTGTTTAGGCGCAACCGCTGGCTACTTTTTGGAAACACCGCCTGTCACGGCACCTGGTAGGGCGATGACCTAATAGCGCGATTGTAGATTAGACTTCAAGTTCCGGCCCGGCAAACTTGGTATCATTCGAAAGGTCTCTTAGTGAGGATTCGAAGGGTGAAAACCGCAAAATGTTCGGATACTTCCTTCTGGAGTTATTCTTGAGTATAGGCGCTCTGTTTAGGCGCAATCGCTGGCTACTTTTTGAAAACACCGCCTGTCACAGCACTCGGTAGGGTAATGACCTAATAGCGCGACTGTAGCTTAGAGTTCAAGTTCCGGCCCGGCAAACTTGGTACCATTCGATAGGTCTCTTAGTGAGTATTCGAAGGGTGAAAACCGCAAAATGTTCGGATACTTCCTTCTCGAGTTATTCTTGAGTATAGGCGCTCTGTTTAGGCGCAACCGCTGGCTACCTTTTGGAAACACCGCCTGTCACGGCACTCGGTAGGGTGATGACTTAATAACGCGATTGTAACTTAAGGTTCAAGTTCCGGCCCGGCAAACTTGGTATCATTCCAAAGGTCTCTTAGTGAGGATTCGAAGGGTGAAAACCGCAAAATGTTCGGATACTTCCTTCTGGAGTTATTCTTGAGTATAGGCGCTCTGTTTAGGCGCAATCGCTGGCTACTTTTTGGCAACACCGCCTGTCACAGCACCTGGTAGGGTAATGACCTAATAGCGCGACTGTAGCTTAGAGTTCAAGTTCCGGCCCGGCAAACTTAGTACCATTCGAAAGGTCTCTTAGTGAGGATTCGAAGGGAGAAAACCGCAAAATGTTCGGATACTTCCTTCTCGAGTTATTCTTGAGTATAGGCGCTCTGTTTAGGCGCAACCGCTGGCTACTTTTTGGAAACACCGCCTGTCACGGCACCTGGTATGGTGTTGACTTGTTAACGCGAAGTAGCTTAGCGCTCAAGTTTTGGC
>NW_023365796.1:64575-67863 GCF_000003815.2 Branchiostoma floridae
CCTTCTCGAGTTATTTTTGAGTATAGGCGCTCTGTTTAGGCGCAACCGCTGGCTACTTTTTGGAAACACCGCCTGTCACGGCACTCGGTAGGGTGATGACTTAATAACGCGATTGTAACTTAAGGTTCAAGTTCCGGCTCAGCAAACTTGGTATCATTCCAAAGGTCTCTTAGTGAGGATTCGAAGGGTGAAAACCGCAAAATGTTCGGATACTTCCTTCTCGAGTTATTCTTGAGTATAGGCGCTCTGTTTAGGCGCAATCGCTGGCTACTTTTTGGAAACACCGCCTGTCACAGCACCTGGTAGGGTAATGACCTAATAGCGCGACTGTAGCTTAGAGTTCAAGTTCCGGCCCGGCAAACTTAGTACTATTCGAAAGGTCTCTTAGTGAGGATTTGAAGGGTGAAAACCGCAAAATGTTCGGATACTTCCTTCTGGAGTTATTCTTGAGTATAGGCGCTCTGTTTAGGCGCAACCGCTGGCTACTTTTTGGAAACACCGCCTGTCACGGCACCTGGTAGGGTGATGACCTGATAACGCGATTGTAGCTTAGAGTTCAAGTTCCGGCCCGGCAAACTTGGTATCATTCCAAGGTCTCTTAGTGAGGATTCGAAGGGTGAAAACCGCAAAATGTTCGGATACTTCCTTCTGGAGTTATTCTTGAGTATAGGCGCTCTGTTTAGGCCTAACCGCTGGCTACTTTTTGGAAACACCGTCTCTCACGGCACCTGGTAGGGTGATGACTTGATAACGCGATTGTAGCTTAGAGTTCAAGTTCCGGCCCGGCAAACCTGGTATCATTCGAAAGGTGTCTTAGTGAGGATTCGAAGGGTGAAAACCGCAAAATGTTCGGATACTTCCTTCTGGAGTTATTCTTGAGTATAGGCGCTCTGTTTAGGCGCAACCGCTGGCTACTTTTTGGAAACACCGCCTGTCACGGCACCTGGTAGGGCGATGACCTAATAACGCGATTGTAGCTTAGAGTTCAAGTTTCGGCCCGGCAAACTTGGTATCATTCGAAAGGTGTCTTAGTGAGGATTCGAAGAGTGAAAACCGCAAAATGTTCGGATACTTCCTTCTGGAGTTATTCTTGAGTATAGGCGCTCTGTTTAGGCGCAATCGCTGGCTACTTTTTGGAAACACCGCCTGTCACAGCACCTGGTAGGGTGATGACTTGATAACGCGATTGTAGCTTAGCGTTCAAGTTCCGGCCCGGCAAACTTGGTATCATTCGAAAGGTCTCTTAGTGAGTATTCGAAGGGTGAAAACCGCAAAATGTTCGGATACTTCCTTCTGGAGTTATTCTTGAGTATAGGCGCTCTGTTTAGGCGCAACCGCTGGCTACTTTTTGGAAACACCGCCTGTCACGGCACCTGGTAGGGTGTTGACTTGTTAACGCGATTGTAGCTTAGCGCTCAAGTTCCGGCCCGGCAAACTTGGTATCATTCGAAAGGTCTCTTAGTGAGTATTCGAAGATTGAAAACCGCAAAATGTTCGGATACTTCCTTCTGGAGTTATCCTTGAGTATATGCGCTCTGTTTAGGCGCAATCGCTGGCTACTTTTTGAAAACACCGCCTGTCACAGCACCTGGTAGGGTGATGACTTGATAACGCGATTGTAGCTTAGCGTTCAAGTTCCGGCCCGGCAAACTTGGTATCATTCGAAAGGTCTCTTAGTGAGTATTCGAAAGGTGAAAACCGCAAAATGTTCGGATACTTCCTTCTGGAGTTATTCTTGAGTATAGGCGCTCTGTTTAGGCGCAACCGCTGGCTACTTTTTGGAAACACCGCCTGTCACGGCACTCGGTAGGGTGATGACTTAATAACGCGATTGTAACTTAAGGTTCAAGTTCCGGCTCAGCAAACTTGGTATCATTCCAAAGGTCTCTTAGTGAGGATTCGAAGGGTGAAAACCGCAAAATGTTCGGATACTTCCTTCTCGAGTTATTCTTGAGTATAGGCGCTCTGTTTAGGCGCAATCGCTGGCTACTTTTTGGAACACCGCCTGTCACAGCACCTGGTAGGGTAATGACCTAATAGCGCGACTGTAGCTTAGAGTTCAAGTTCCGGCCCGGCAAACTTAGTACTATTCGAAAGGTCTCTTAGTGAGGATTTGAAGGGTGAAAACCGCAAAATGTTCGGATACTTCCTTCTGGAGTTATTCTTGAGTATAGGCGCTCTGTTTAGGCGCAACCGCTGGCTACTTTTTGGAAACACCGCCTGTCACGGCACCTGGTAGGGTGATGACCTAATAGCGCGATTGTAGCTTAGAGTTCAAGTTTCGGCCCGGCAAACTTGGTATCATTCGAAAGGTGTCTTAGTGAGGATTCGAAGGGTGAAAACCGCAAAATGTTCGGATACTTCCTTCTGGAGTTATTCTTGAGTATAGGCGCTCTGTTTAGGCCTAACCGCTGGCTACTTTTTGGAAACACCGCCTGTCACGGCACCTGGTAGGGCGATGACTTGATAACGCGATTGTAGCTTAGAGTTCAAGTTCCGGCCCGGCAAACTTGGTATCATTCGAAAGGTCTCTTAGTGAGGATTCGAAGGGTGAAAACCGCAAAATGTTCGGATACTTCCTTCTGGAGTTATTCTTGAGTATAGGCGCTCTGTTTAGGCGCAATCGCTGGCTACTTTTTGGACCCGCCTGTCACGGCACCTGGTAGGGCGATGACCTAATAGCGCGATTGTAGATTAGACTTCAAGTTCCGGCCCGGCAAACTTGGTATCATTCGAAAGGTCTCTTAGTGAGGATTCGAAGGGTGAAAACCGCAAAATGTTCGGATACTTCCTTCTGGAGTTATTCTTGAGTATAGGCGCTCTGTTTAGGCGCAATCGCTGGCTACTTTTTGAAACACCGCCTGTCACAGCACTCGGTAGGGTAATGACCTAATAGCGCGACTGTAGCTTAGAGTTCAAGTTCCGCCCGGCCAACTTGGTACCATTCGAAAGGTCTCTTAGTGACCACCCGAAGGGTGAAAACCGCAAAATGTTCGGATACTTTCTTCTGGAGTTATTCTTGAGTATAGGCGCTCTGTTTAGGCGCAACCGCTGGCTACTTTTTGGAAACACGCCTGTCACGGCACCTGGTAGGGTGTTGACTTGTTAACGCGATTGTAGCTTAGCGTTCAAGTTCCGGCCCCGGCAACTTGGTATCATTCGAAAGGTCTCTTAGTGAGGATTCGAAGGGTGAAAATCGCAAAATGTTCGGATACTTTCTTCTGGAGTTATTCTTTGAGTATAGGCGCTCTGGTTTTAGGCGCAACCGCTGGGCTACTTTTTTGGAAA
>NW_023365796.1:67987-69458 GCF_000003815.2 Branchiostoma floridae
AAAACCGCAAAATGTTCGGATACTTCCTTCTGGAGTTATTCTTGAGTATAGGCGCTCTGTTTAGGCGCAACCGCTGGCTACTTTTTGGAAACACCGCCTGTCACAGCACCTGGTAGGGTGATGACTTGATAACTCGATTGTAGCTTAGCGTTCAAGTTCCGGCCCGGCAAACTTGGTATCATTCGAAAGGTCTCTTAGTGAGGATTCGAAGAAAGAAAACCGCAAAATGTTCGGATACTTCCTTCTGGAGTTATTCTTGAGTATAGGCGCTCTGTTTAGGCGCAACCGCTGGCTACTTTTTGGAAACACCGCCTGTCACGGCACCTGGTAGGGTGTTGACTTGTTAACGCGATTGTAGCTTAGAGTTCAAGTTCCGGCCCGACAAACTTGGTATCATTCGAAAGGTCTCGTAGTGAGAATTCGAAGGGTGAAAACCGCAAAATGTTCGGATACTTCCTTCTCGAGTTATCCTTGAGTATAGGCGCTCTGTTTAGGCGCAACCGCTGGCTACTTTTTGGAAACACCGCCTGTCACGGCACCTGGTAGGGTGTTGACTTGATAACGCGATTGTAGCTTAGCGTTCAAGTTCCGGCCCGGCAAACTTGGTATCATTCCAAAGGTCTCTTAGTGAGGATTCGAAGGGTGAAAACCGCAAAATGTTCGGATACTTCCTTCTGGAGTTATTCTTGAGTATAGGCGCTCTGTTTAGGCCTAACCGCTGGCTACTTTTTGGAAACACCGCCTGTCAAGGCACCTGGTAGGGCAATGACTTGATAACGCGATTGTAGCTTAGAGTTCAAGTTCCGGCCCGGCAAACTTGGTATCATTCCAAAGGTCTCTTAGTGAGGATTCGAAGAGTGAAAACCGCAAAATGTTCGGATACTTCCTTCTGGAGTTATTCTTGAGTATAGGCGCTCTGTTTAGGCGCAACCGCTGGCTACTTTTTGGAAACACCGCCTGTCACGGCACTCGGTAGGGTGATGACTTAATAACGCGATTGTAACTTAGAGTTTAAGTTCCGGCCCGGCAAACGTGGTATCATTCGAAAGGTGTCTTAGTGAGGATTCGAAGGGTGAAAACCGCAAAATGTTCGGATACTTCCTTCTGGAGTTATTCTTGAGTATAGGCGCTCTGTTTAGGCGCAACCGCTGGCTACTTTTTGGAAACACCGCCTGTCACGGCACCTGGTATGGTGATGACTTGTTAACGCGATTGTAGCTTAGCGCTCAAGTTCTGGCCCGGCAAACTTGGTATCATTCGAAAGGTCTCTTAGTGAGTATTTGAAGGGTGAAAACCGCAAAATGTTCGGATACTTCCTTCTCGAGTTATTCTTGAGTATAGGCGCTCTGTTTAGGCGCAACCGCTGGCTACTTTTTGGAAACACCGCCTGTCACGGCACTCGGTAGGGTGATGACTTAATAACGCGATTGTAACTTAAGGTTCAAGTTCCGGCTCGGCAAACTTGGTATCA
>NW_023365796.1:69761-70450 GCF_000003815.2 Branchiostoma floridae
CTCTGTTTAAGTGCGCATACCGCTGGCTACTTTTTGGAAACACCGCCTGTCACGGCACCTGGTAGGGTGATGACTTAATAACGCGATTGTAGCTTAGCGTTCAAGTTCCGGCCCGGCAAACTTGGTATCATTCGAAAGGTCTCTTAGTGAGAATTCGAAGAAAGAAAACCGCAAAATGTTCGGATACTTCCTTCTCGAGTTATTCTTGAGTATAGGCGCTCTGTTTAGGCGCAACCGCTGGCTACTTTTTGGAAACACCGCCTGTCACGGCACCTGGTAGGGTGTTGACTTGTTAACGCGATTGTAGCTTAGAGTTCAAGTTCCGGCCCGGCAAACTTGGTATCATTCGAAAGGTCTCTTAGTGAGAATTCGAAGGGTGAAAACCGCAAAATGTTCGGATACTTCCTTCTCGAGTTATTCTTGAGTATAGGCGCTCTGTTTAGGCGCAACCGCTGGCTACTTTTTGGAAACACCGCCTGTCACGGCACCTGGTAGGGTGATGACCTAATAGCGCGATTGTAGCTTAGAGTTCAAGTTCCGGCCCGGCAAACTTGGTATCATTCCAAAGGTCTCTTAGTGAGGATTCGAAGGGTGAAAACCGCAAAATGTTCGGATACTTCCTTCTGGAGTTATTCTTGAGTATAGGCGCTCTGTTTAGGCGCAACCGCTGGCTACTTTTTGGAAACACC
>NW_023365796.1:72988-74483 GCF_000003815.2 Branchiostoma floridae
CGCTCTGTTTAGGCGCAACCGCTGGCTACTTTTTGGAAACACCGCCTGTCACGGCACCTGGTAGGGCGATGACCTAATAGCGCGATTGTAGCTTAGAGTTCAAGTTCCGGCCCGGCAAACTTGGTATCATTCGAAAGGTGTCTTAGCGAGGATTCGAAGAGTGAAAACCGCAAAATGTTCGGATACTTCCTTCTGGAGTTATTCTTGAGTATAGGCGCTCTGTTTAGGCGCAACCGCTGGCTACTTTTTGGAAACACCGCCTGTCACGGCACCTGGTAGGGTGTTGACTTGTTAACGCGATTGTAGCTTAGCGTTCAAGTTCCGGCCCGGCAAACTTGGTATCATTCGAAAGGTCTCTTAGTGAGTATTCGAAAGGTGAAAACCGCAAAATGTTCGGATACTTCCTTCTGGAGTTATTCTTGAGTATAGGCGCTCTGTTTAGGCGCAACCGCTGGCTACTTTTTGGAAACACCGCCTGTCACGGCACTCGGTAGGGTGATGACTTAATAACGCGATTGTAACTTAAGGTTCAAGTTCCGGCCCGGCAAACTTGGTATCATTCCAAAAGTCTCTTAGTGAGGATTCGAAGGGTGAAAACCGCAAAATGTTCGGATACTTCCTTCTGGAGTTATTCTTGAGTATAGGCGCTCTGTTTAGGCGCAATCGCTGGCTACTTTTTGGAAACACCGCCTGTCACAGCACCTGGTAGGGTAATGACCTAATAGCGCGACTGTAGCTTAGAGTTCAAGTTCCGGCCCGGCAAACTTAGTATCATTCGAAAGGTCTCTTAGTGAGGATTCGAAGGGTGAAAACCGCAAAATGTTCGGATACTTCCTTCTGGAGTTATTCTTGAGTATAGGCGCTCTGTTTAGGCGCAACCGCTGGCTACTTTTTGGAAACACCGCCTGTCACAGCACCTGGTAGGGTGTTGACTTGTTAACTCGATTGTAGCTTAGCGTTCAAGTTCCGGCCCGGCAAACTTGGTATCATTCGAAAGGTCTCTTAGTGAGAATTCGAAGAAAGAAAACCGCAAAATGTTCGGATACTTCCTTCTGGAGTTATTCTTGAGTATAGGCGCTCTGTTTAGGCGCAACCGCTGGCTACTTTTTGGAAACACCGCCTGTCACGGCACCTGGTAGGGTGTTGACTTGTTAACGCGATTGTAGCTTAGAGTTCAAGTTCCGGCCCGACAAACTTGGTATCATTCAAAAGGTCTCGTAGTGAGAATTCGAAGGGGAAAACCGCAAAATGTTCGGATACTTCCTTCTCGAGTTATCCTTGAGTATAGGCGCTCTGTTTAGGCGCAACCGCTGGCTACTTTTTGGAAACACCGCCTGTCACGGCACCTGGTAGGGTGATGACTTGATAACGCGATTGTAGCTTAGCGTTCAAGTTCCGGCCCGGCAAACTTGGTATCATTCCAAAGGTCTCTTAGTGAGGATTCGAAGGGTGAAAACCGCAAAAATGTTCGGATACTTCCTTCTGGAGTTATTCT
>NW_023365796.1:75465-76439 GCF_000003815.2 Branchiostoma floridae
CGGCCCGGCAACTTGGTATCATTCCAAGGTGTCTTAGTGAGGATTCGAAGGGTGAAAACCGCAAAATGTTCGGATACTTCCTTCTGGAGTTATTCTTGAGTATAGGCGCTCTGTTTAGGCCTAACCGCTGGCTACTTTTTGGAAACACCGCCTGTCAAGGCACCTGGTAGGGCAATGACTTGATAACGCGATTGTAGCTTAGAGTTCAAGTTCCGGCCCGGCAAACTTGGTACCATTCGAAAGGTCTCTTAGTGAGGATTCGAAGGGTGAAAACCGCAAAATGTTCGGATACTTCCTTCTGGAATTATTCTTGAGTATAGGCGCTCTGTTTAGGCGCAACCGCTGGCTACTTTTTGGAAACACCGCCTGTCACGGCACCTGGTAGGGTGATGACTTGATAACGCGATTGTAGCTTAGCGTTCAAGTTCCGGCCCGGCAAACTTGGTATCATTCGAAAGGTCTCTTAGTGAGGATTCGAAGGGTGAAAACCGCAAAATGTTCGGATACTTCCTTCTCGAGTTATTCTTGAGTATAGGCGCTCTGTTTAGGCGCAACCGCTGGCTACTTTTTGGAAACACCGCCTGTCACGGCACCTGGTAGGGCGATGACCTAATAGCGCGATTGTAGCTTAGAGTTCAAGTTCCGGCCCGGCAAACTTGGTATCATTCGAAAGGTCTCTTAGTGAGGATTCGAAGAGTGAAAACCGCAAAATGTTCGGATACTTCCTTTCTGGAGTTATTCTTGAGTATAGGCGCTCTGTTTAGGCGCAACCGCTGGCTACTTTTTGGAAACACCGCCTGTCACGGCACCTGGTAGGGCGATGACTTGATAACGCGATTGTAGCTTAGAGTTCAAGTTCCGGCCCGGCAAACTTGGTATCATTCGAAAGGTCTCTTAGTGAGGATTCGAAGGGTGAAAACCGCAAAATGTTCGGATACTTCCTTCTGGAGTTATTCTTGAGTATAGGCGCTCTG
>NW_023365796.1:76576-77421 GCF_000003815.2 Branchiostoma floridae
TAGTGAGGATTCGAAGAGTGAAAACCGGCAAAATGTTCGGATACTTCCTTCTGGAGTTATTCTTGAGTATAGGCGCTCTGTTTAGGCGCAACCGCTGGCTACTTTTTGGAAACACCGCCTGTCACGGCACTCGGTAGGGTAATGACCTAATAGCGCGACTGTAGCTTAGAGTTCAAGTTCCGGCCCGGCAAACTTGGTACCATTCGAAAGGTCTCTTAGTGAGAATTCGAAGGGTGAAAACCGCAAAATGTTCGAATACTTCCTTCTCGAGTTATTCTTGAGTATAGGCGCTCTGCGTAGGCCTAACCGCTGGCTGCTTTTTGGAAACACCGCCTGTCAAGGCACCTGGTAGGGCGACGACTTGATAACGCGATTGTAGCTTAGAGTTCAAGTTCCGGCCCGGCAAACTTGGTACCATTCGAAAGGTCTCTTAGTGAGGATTCGAAAGGTGAAATCCGCAAAATGTTCGGATACTTCCTTCTGGAGTTATTCTTGAGTATAGGCGCTCTGTTTAGGCGCAACCGCTGGCTACTTTTTGGAAACACCGCCTGTCACGGCACCTGATAGGGCGATGACCAAATAGCTCGATTGTAGATTAGAGTTCAAGTTCCGGCCCGGCAAACTTGGTATCATTCGAAAGGTCTTTTAATGAGGATTCGAAGGGTGAAAACCGCAAAATGTTCGGATACTTCCTTCTGGAGTTATTCTTGAGTATAGGCGCTCTGTTTAGGCGCAACCGCTGGCTACTTTTTGGAAACACCGCCTGTCACGGCACCTGGTAGGGTGTTGACTTGTTAACGCGATTGTAGCTTAGCGTTCAAGTTCCGGCCCGGCAAACTTGGTAT
>NW_023365796.1:80487-81071 GCF_000003815.2 Branchiostoma floridae
AATGTTCGGATACTTCCTTCTGGAGTTATTCTTGAGTATAGGCGCTCTGTTTAGGCGCAACCGCTGGCTACTTTTTGGAAACACCGCCTGTCACGGCACTCGGTAGGGTGATGACTTAATAACGCGATTGTAACTTAGAGTTCAAGTTCCGGCCCGGCAAACTTGGTATCATTCGAAAGGTCTCTTAGTGAGGATTCGAAGGGTGAAAACCGCAAAATGTTCGGATACTTCCTTCTGGAGTTATTCTTGAGTATAGGCGCTCTGTTTAGGCGCAATCGCTGGCTACTTTTTGGAAACACCGCCTGTCACAGCACCTGGTAGGACGATGACCTAATAGCGCGACTGTAGCTTAGAGTTCAAGTTCCGGCCCGGCAAACTTGGTACCATTCGAAAGGTCTCTTAGTGAGAATTCGAAGGGTGAAAACCGCAAAATGTTCGGATACTTCCTTCTCGAGTTATTCTTGAGTATAGGCGCTCTGTTTAGGCGCAACCGCTGGCTACTTTTTGGAAACACCGCCTGTCACGGCACCTGGTAGGGCGATGACCAAATAGCGCGATTGTAGATTAGAGTTCAAGTTCCGGCC
>NW_023365796.1:81457-82599 GCF_000003815.2 Branchiostoma floridae
TTGACTTGTTAACGCGATTGTAGCTTAGCGTTCAAGTTCCGGCCCGGCAAACTTGGTATCATTCGAAAGGTCTCTTAGTGAGGATTCGAAGGGTGAAAACCGCAAAATGTTCGGATACTTCCTTCTGGAGTTATTCTTGAGTATAGGCGCTCTGTTTAGGCGCAACCGCTGGCTACTTTTTGGAAACACCGCCTGTCACGGCACTCGGTAGGGTGATGACCTAATAGCGCGATTGTAGCTTAGAGTTCAAGTTCCGGCCCGGCAAACTTGGTATCATTCGAAAGGTCTCTTAGTGAGGATTCGAAGGGTGAAAACCGCAAAATGTTCGGATACTTCCTTCTGGAGTTATTCTTGAGTATAGGCGCTCTGTTTAGGCGCAACCGCTGGCTACTTTTTGGAAACACCGCCTGTCACGGCACCTGGTATGGTGTTGACTTGTTAACGCGATTGTAGCTTAGCGTTCAAGTTCCGGCCCGGCAAACTTGGTATCATTCGAAAGGTCTCTTAGTGAGGATTCGAAGAAAGAAAACCGCAAAATGTTCGGATACTTCCTTCTCGAGTTATTCTTGAGTATAGGCGCTCTGTTTAGGCGCAACCGCTGGCTACTTTTTGGAAACACCGCCTGTCACGGCACCTGGTAGGGTGTTGACTTGTTAACGCGATTGTAGCTTAGCGTTCAAGTTCCGGCCCGGCAAACTTGGTATCATTCCAAAGGTGTCTTAGTGAGGATTCGAAGGGTGAAAACCGCAAAATGTTCGGATACTTCCTTCTGGAGTTATTCTTGAGTATAGGCGCTCTGTTTAGGCCTAACCGCTGGCTACTTTTTGGAAACACCGCCTGTCAAGGCACCTGGTAGGGCAATGACTTGATAACGCGATTGTAGCTTAGCGTTCAAGTTCCGGCCCGGCAAACTTGGTACCATTCGAAAGGTCTCTTAGTGAGTGATTCGAAGCGGTGAAAACCGCAAAATCGGTTTCGGGATACTTCCTTCTGGAGTTATTCTTGAGTATAGGCGCTCTGTTTAGGCGCAACCGCTGGCTACCTTTTGGAAACACCGCCTGTCACGGCACTCGGTAGGGTGATGACTTAATAACGCGATTGTAACTTAAGGTTCAAGTTCCGGCCCAGCAAACTTGGTATCA
>NW_023365796.1:83329-84099 GCF_000003815.2 Branchiostoma floridae
TTGAGTATAGGCGCTCTGTTTAGGCGCAACCGCGGCTACCTTTTTGGAAACACCGCCTGTCACGGCACCTGGTAGGTTGATGACTTGATGACGCGATTGTAGCTTAGCGTTCAAGTTCCGGCCCGGCAAACTTGGTATCATTCCAAAGGTCTCTTAGTGAGGATTCGAAGGGTGAAAACCGCAAAATGTTCGGATACTTCCTTCTGGAGTTATTCTTGAGTATAGGCGCTCTGTTTAGGCGCAATCGCTGGCTACTTTTTGGAAACACCGCCTGTCACAGCACTCGGTAGGGTAATGACCTAATAGCGCGACTGTAGCTTAGAGTTCAAGTTCCGGCCCGGCAAACTTGGTATCATTCCAAAGGTCTCTTAGTGAGAATTCGAAGGGTGAAAACCGCAAAATGTTCGGATACTTCCTTCTCGAGTTATTCTTGAGTATAGGCGCTCTGTTTAGGCGCAACCGCTGGCTACTTTTTGGAAACACCGCCTGTCACGGCACCTGGTAGGGCGATGACCAAATAGCGCGATTGTAGATTAGAGTTCAAGTTCCGGCCCGGCAAACTTGGTATCATTCGAAAGGTGTCTTAGTGAGGATTCGAAGGGTGAAAACCGCAAAATGTTCGGATACTTCCTTCTGGAGTTATTCTTGAGTATAGGCGCTCTGTTTAGGCGCAACCGCTGGCTACTTTTTGGAAACACCGCCTGTCACGGCACCTGGTAGGGCGATGACCTAATAGCGCGATTATAGATTAGAGTTCAAGTTCCGGCCCG
>NW_023365796.1:85494-86510 GCF_000003815.2 Branchiostoma floridae
CGCTCTGTTTAGGCGCAACCGCTGGCAACTTTTTGGAAACACCGCCTGTCATGGCACCTGGTAGGGCGATGACCTAATAGCGCGATTGTAGCTTAGAGTTCAAGTTTCAGCCCGGCAAACTTGGTATCATTCGAAAGGTGTCTTAGCGAGGATTCGAAGAGTGAAAACCGCAAAATGTTCGGATACTTCCTTCTGGAGTTATTCTTGAGTATAGGCGCTCTGTTTAGGCGCAATCGCTGGCTACTTTTTGGCAACACCGCCTGTCACAGCACCTGGTAGGGTGATGACTTGATAACGCGATTGTAGCTTAGCGTTCAAGTTCCGGCCCGGCAAACTTGGTATCATTCGAAAGGTCTCTTAGTGAGTATTCGAAGGATGAAAACCGCAAAATATTCGGATACTTCCTTCTGGAGTTATTCTTGAGTATAGGCGCTCTGTTTAGGCGCAACCGCTGGCTACTTTTTGGAAACACCGCCTGTCACGGCACCTGGTAGGGTGTTGACTTGTTAACGCGATTGTAGCTTAGCGTTCAAGTTCCGGCCCGGCAAACTTGGTATCATTCGAAAGGTCTCTTAGTGAGTATTCGAAGGGTGAAAACCGCAAAATGTTCGGATACTTCCTTCTCGAGTTATTCTTGAGTATAGGCGCTCTGTTTAGGCGCAACCGCTGGCTACTTTTTGGAAACACCGCCTGTCACGGCACTCGGTAGGGTGATGACTTAATAACGCGATTGTAACTTAGGGTTCAAGTTCCGGCCCGGCAAACTTGGTATCATTCCAAAGGTGTCTTAGTGAGGATTCGAAGGGTGAAAACCGCAAAATGTTCGGATACTTTCCTTCTGGAGTTATTCTTGAGTATAGGCGCTCTGTTTAGGCGCAACCGCTGGCTACTTTTGGAAACACCGCCTGTCACGGCACCTGGTAGGGTGTTGACTTGTTAACGCGATTGTAGCTTAGCGTTCAAGTTCCGGCCCGGCAAACTTGGTATCATTCGAAAGGTCTCTTAGTGAGGATTCG
>NW_023365796.1:86820-87788 GCF_000003815.2 Branchiostoma floridae
AAACACCGCCTGTCACGGCACCTGGTAGGGTGATGACTTGATAACGCGATTGTAGCTTAGCGTTCAAGTTCCGGCCCGGCAAACTTGGTATCATTCCAAAGGTCTCTTAGTGTGGATTCGAAGGGTGAAAACCGCAAAATGTTCGGATACTTCCTTCTGGAGTTATTCTTGAGTATAGGCGCTCTGTTTAGGCGCAACCGCTGGCTACTTTTTGGAAACACCGCCTGTCACGGCACCAGGTAGGGCGATGACCTAATAGCGCGATTGTAGATTAGACTTCAAGTTCCGGCCCAGCAAACTTGGTATCATTCGAAAGGTCTCTTAGTGAGGATTCGAAGGGTGAAAACCGCAAAATGTTCGGATACTTCCTTCTGGAGTTATTCTTGAGTATAGGCGCTCTGTTTAGGCGCAATCGCTGGCTACTTTTTGAAAACACCGCCTGTCACAGCACTCGGTAGGGTAATGACCTAATAGCGCGACTGTAGCTTAGAGTTCAAGTTCCGGCCCGGCAAACTTGGTACCATTCGATAGGTCTCTTAGTGAGTATTCGAAGGGTGAAAACCGCAAAATGTTCGGATACTTCCTTCTCGAGTTATTCTTGAGTATAGGCGCTCTGTTTAGGCGCAACCGCTGGCTACCTTTTGGAAACACCGCCTGTCACGGCACTCGGTAGGGTGATGACTTAATAACGCGATTGTAACTTAAAGTTCAAGTTCCGGCCCGGCAAACTTGGTATCATTCCAAAGGTCTCTTAGTGAGGATTCGAAGGGTGAAAACCGCAAAATGTTCGGATACTTCCTTCTGGAGTTATTCTTGAGTATAGGCGCTCTGTTTAGGCGCAATCGCTGGCTACTTTTTGGAAACACCGCCTGTCACAGCACCTGGTAGGGTAATGACCTAATAGCGCGACCGTAGCTTAGAGTTCAAGTTCCGGCCCGGCAAACTTGGTATCATTCGAAAGGTCTCTT
>NW_023365796.1:88410-90190 GCF_000003815.2 Branchiostoma floridae
TGGTACCATTCGAAAGGTCTCTTAGTGAGGATTCGAAGGGTGAAAACCGCAAAATGTTCGGATACTTCCTTCTGGAGTTATTCTTGAGTATAGGCGCTCTGTTTAGGCGCAACCGCTGGCTACTTTTTGGAAACACCGCCTGTCACAGCACCTGGTAGGTTGATGACTAAATAACGCGATTGTAACTTAAGGTTCAAGTTCCGGCCCGGCAAACTTGGTATCATTCGAAAGGTCTCTTAGTGAGTATTCGAAAGGTGAAAACCGCAAAATGTTCGGATACTTCCTTCTCGAGTTATTCTTGAGTATAGGCGCTCTGTTTAGGCGCAACCGCTGGCTACTTTTTGGAAACACCGCCTGTCACAGCACCTGGTAGGGTAATGACCTAATAGTGCGACTGTAGCTTAGAGTTCAAGTTCCGGCCCGGCAAACTTGGTACCATTCGAAAGGTCTCTTAGTGAGAATACGAAGGGTGCAAACCGCAAAATGTTCGGATACTTCCTTCTGGAGTTATTCTTGAGTATAGGCGCTCTGTTTAGGCGCAACCGCTGGCTACTTTTTGGAAACACCGCCTGTCACGGCACCTAGTAGGGTGTTGACTTGTTAACGCGATTGTAGCTTAGCGCTCCAGTTCCGGCCCGGCAAACTTGGTATCATTCCAAAGGTCTCTTAGTGAGGATTCGAAGAGTGAAAACCGCAAAATGTTCGGATACTTCCTTCTGGAATTATTCTTGAGTATAGGCGCTCTGTTTAGGCGCAACCGCTGGCTACTTTTTGGAAACACCGCCTCTCACGGCACCTGGTAGGGTGATGACTTGATAACGCGATTGTAGCTTAGCGTTCAAGTTCCGGCCCGGCAAACTTGGTATCATTCCAAAGGTGTCTTAGTGTGGATTCGAAGGGTGAAAACCGCAAAATGTTCGGATACTTCCTTCTGGAGTTATTCTTGAGTATAGGCGCTAATTTGGTAAGTGGTCGGCCCTTACTTTTTGGAAACACCGCCTGTCACGGCACTCGGTAGGGTGATGACTTAATAACGCGATTGTAACTTAAGGTTCAAGTTCCGGCCCAGCAAACTTGGTATCATTCCAAAGGTCTCTTAGTGAGGATTCGAAGAGTGAAAACCGCAGAATGTTCGGATACTTCCTTCTGGAGTTATTCTTGAGTATAGGCGCTCTGTTTAGGCGCAATCGCTGGCTACTTTTTGGAAACACCGCCTGTCACAGCACCTGGTAGGGTAATGACCTAATAGCGCGACTGTAGCTTAGAGTTCAAGTTCCGGCCCGGCAAACTTGGTATCATTCGAAAGGTCTCTTAGTGAGGATTCGAAGGGTGAAAACCGCAAAATGTTCGGATACTTCCTTCTGGAGTTATTCTTGAGTATAGGCGCTCTGTTTAGGCGCAACCGCTGGCTACTTTTTGGAAACACCGCCTGTCACGGCACTCGGTAGGGTGATGACTTAATAAACGCGATTGTAACTTAAGGTTCAAGTTCCGGCCCAGCAAACTTGGTATCATTCCAAAGGTCTCTTAGTGAGGATTCGAAGGGTGAAAACCGCAGAATGTTCGGATACTTCCTTCTGGAGTTATTCTTGAGTATAGGCGCTCTGTTTAGGCGCAATCGCTGGCTACTTTTTGGCAACACCGCCTGTCACAGCACCTGGTAGGGTGATGACTTGATAACGCGATTGTAGCTTAGCGTTCAAGTTCCGGCCCGGCAAACTTGGTATCATTCGAAAGGTCTCTTAGTGAGTATTCGAGCGGTGAAAACCGCAAAATGTTC
>NW_023365796.1:90654-91394 GCF_000003815.2 Branchiostoma floridae
GCGCTCTGTTTAGGCGCAACCGCTGGCTACTTTTTGGAAACACCGCCTGTCACGGCACCTGGTAGGGTGTTGACTTGTTAACGCGATTGTAGCTTAGCGTTCAAGTTCCGGCCCGGCAAACTTGGTATCATTCCAAAGGTGTCTTAGTGAGGATTCGAAGGGTGAAAACCGCAAAATGTTCGGATACTTTCTTCTGGAGTTATTCTTGAGTATTGGCGCTCTGTTTAGGCCTAACCGCTGGCTACTTTTTGGAAACACCGCCTGTCAAGGCACCTGGTAGGGCAATGACTTGATAACGCGATTGTAGCTTAGAGTTCAAGTTCCGGCCCGGCAAACTTGGTATCATTCGAAAGGTCTCTTAGTGAGGATTCGAAGAAAGAAATCGCAAAATGTTCGGATACTTCCTTCTGGAATTATTCTTGAGTATAGGCGCTCTGTTTAGGCGCAACCGCTGGCTACTTTTTGGAAACACCGCCTGTCACGGCACCTGGTAGGGCGATGACCTAATAGCGCGATTGTAGCTTAGAGTTCAAGTTTCGGCCCGGCAAACTGGTATCATCGAAAGGTGTCTAGCGAGGATTTGAAGAGTGAAAACCGCAAAATGTTCGGATACTTCCTTCTGGAGTTATTCTTGAGTATAGGCGCTCTGTTTAGGCGCAATCGCTGGCTACTTTTTGGCAACACCGCCTGTCACAGCACCTGGTAGGGTGATGACTTGATAACGCGATTGTAGCTTAGCG
>NW_023365796.1:92431-93629 GCF_000003815.2 Branchiostoma floridae
ACCTGGTAGGGTGTTGACTTGTTAACGCGATTGTAGCTTAGCGTTCAAGTTCCGGCCCGGCAAACTTGGTATCATTCCAAAGGTGTCTTAGTGAGGATTCGAAGGGTGAAAACCGCAAAATGTTCGGATACTTCCTTCTGGAGTTATTCTTGAGTATAGGCGCTCTGTTTAGGCCTAACCGCTGGCTACTTTTTGGAAACACCGCCTGTCAAGGCACCTGGTAGGGCAATGACTTGATAACGCGATTGTAGCTTAGAGTTCAAGTTCCGGCCCGGCAAACTTGGTACCATTCGAAAGGTCTCTTAGTGAGGATTCGAAGAAAGAAAACCGCAAAATGTTCGGATACTTCCTTCTGGAGTTATTCTTGAGTATAGGCGCTCTGTTTAGGCGCAACCGCTGGCTACTTTTTGGAAACACCGCCTGTCACGGCACCTGGTAGGGCGATGACCTAATAACGCGATTGTAGCTTAGAGTTCAAGTTCCGGCCCGGCAAACTTGGTATCATTCGAAAGGTCTCTTAGTGAGGATTCGAAGAGTGAAAACCGCAAAATGTTCGGATACTTCCTTCTGGAGTTATTCTTGAGTATAGGCGCTCTGTTTAGGCGCAACCGCTGGCTACTTTTTGGAAACACCGCCTGTCACGGCACCTGGTAGGGTGTTGACTTGTTAACGCGATTGTAGCTTAGAGTTCAAGTTCCGGCCCGGCAAACTTGGTATCATTCGAAAGGTCTCTTAGTGAGGATTCGAAGGGTGAAAACCGCAAAATGTTCGGATACTTCCTTCTGGAGTTATTCTTGAGTATAGGCGCTCTGTTTAGGCGCAACCGCTGGCTACTTTTTGGAAACACCGCCTGTCACGGCACCTGGTAGGGTGATGACTTAATAGCGCGATTGTAGCTTAGAGTTCAAGTTTCGGCCCGGCAAACTTGGTATCATTCCAAAGGTGTCTTAGTGAGGATTCGAAGGGTGAAAACCGCAAAATGTTCGGATACTTCCTTCTGGAGTTATTCTTGAGTATAGGCGCTCTGTTTAGGCCTAACCGCTGGCTACTTTTTGGAAACACCGCCTGTCAAGGCACCTGGTAGGGCAATGACTTGATAACGCGATTGTAGCTTAGAGTTCAAGTTCCGGCCCGGCAAACTTGGTACCATTCGAAAGGTCTCTTAGTGAGGATTCGAAGGGGAAAACCGCAAAATGTT
>NW_023365796.1:93729-94514 GCF_000003815.2 Branchiostoma floridae
CGCAACCGCTGGCTACTTTTTGGAAACACCGCCTGTCAAGGCACCTGGTAGGGTGATGACTTGATAACGCGATTGTAGCTTAGCGTTCAAGTTCCGGCCCGGCAAACTTGGTATCATTCGAAAGGTGTCTTAGTGTGGATTCGAAGAAAGAAAACCGCAAAATGTTCGGATACTTCCTTCTGGAGTTATTCTTGAGTATAGGCGCTCTGTTTAGGCGCAATCGCTGGCTACTTTTTTGGAACACCGCCTGTCACAGCACCTGGTAGGGTGATGACTTGATAACGCGATTGTAGCTTAGCGTTCAAGTTCCGGCCCGGCAAACTTGGTATCATTCGAAAGGTCTCTTAGTGAGTATTCGAAGAGTGAAAACCGCAAAATGTTCGGATACTTCCTTCTGGAGTTATTCTTGAGTATAGGCGCTCTGTTTAGGCGCAACCGCTGGCTACTTTTTGGAAACACCGCCTGTCACGGCACCTGGTAGGGTGATGACTTTATAACGCGATTGTAGCTTAAGGGTCAAAGTTCCGGGCCCGGCAAACTGGGTATCATTCCAAAGGTCTCTTAGTGAGGATTCGAAGGGTGAAAACCGCAAAATGTTCGGATACTTCCTTCTCGAGTTATTCTTGAGTATAGGCGCTCTGTTTAGGCGCAATCGCTGGCTACTTTTTGGAAACACCGCCTGTCACAGCACCTGGTAGGGTGATGACCTAATAGCGCGACTGTAGCTTAGAGTTCAAGTTCCGGCCCGGCAAACTTAGTATCATTCGAAAGGTCTCTTAGTGAGG
>NW_023365796.1:94659-95630 GCF_000003815.2 Branchiostoma floridae
GCGATTGTAGCTTAGCGTTCAAGTTCCGGCCCGGAAAACTTGTTATCATTCGAAAGGTTTCTAAGTGAGGGTTCGAAGGGTGAAAACCGCAAAATGTTCGGATACTTCCTTCTCGAGTAATTCTTCAGTATAGGCGCTCTATTTAGGGGCAATCGCTGGCTACTTTTTAAAAACACCGCCTGTCACGGCACCTGGTAGGGTGATGACCTAATAGCGCGATTGTAGCTTAGAGTTCAAGTTCCGGCCCGGAAACTTGGTATCATTCAAAAGGTCTTTTAGTGAGGTTCGCGGGGGTGAAAACCGCAAAATGTTCGGATACTTCCTTCTGGAGTTATTCTTCAGTATAGCCGCTCTATTAAGGGGCAATCGCTGGCTACTTTTTAAAAACACCGCCTGTCACGGCACCTGGTAGGTCGATGACCTAATAGCGCGATTGTAGTTTAGAGTTCAAGTTCCGGCCCGGCAAACTTGGTATCATTCGAAAGGTCTCTTAGTGAGGAATCGAAGGGTGAAAACCGCAAAATGTTCGGATACTTCCTTCTGGAGTTATTCTTGAGTATAGGCGCTCTGTTTATGCGCAATCGCTGGCTACTTTTTGGAAACACCGCCTGTCACGGCACCTGGTAGGGTAATGACCTAATAGCGCGATTGTAGCTTAGAGTTCAAGTTCCGGCCCGGCAAACGTGGTATCATTCGAAAGGTGTCTTAGTGAGTATTCGAAGGGTGAAAACCGCAAAATGTTCGGATACTTCCTTCTCGAGTTATTCTTGAGTATGGGCGCTCTGTTTAGGCGCAACCGCTGGCTACTTTCTGGAAACACCGCCTGTCACGGCACCTGGTAGGGTGATGACTTGATAAGGCGATTGTAGCTTAGAGTTCAGGTTCCGGCCCGGCAAACTTGGTATCATTCGAAAGAAGGTCTCTTAGTGAGGATTCGAATGTTGAAAACCGCAAAATGTTCGGATACTTCC
>NW_023365796.1:95907-97398 GCF_000003815.2 Branchiostoma floridae
GGAAACACCGCCTGTCACTGCATCTGGTAGGATGATGACTTAATAACGCGATTGTAGATTAGCGTCAAAGTTCCGGCCGGGCAAACTTGGTATCATTCGAAAGAAGGTCTCTTAGCGAGGAATCGAAGGGTGAAAGCTGCAAAATGGTCGGATACTTCCTTCTTGAGTTATTCTTGAGTATAGGCGCTGTGTTTAGGCGCAACCGCTGGCTACTTTTTGGAAACACCGCCTGTCAAGGCACCTGGTAGGGTGATGACTTAATAACGCGATTGTAGCTTAGCGTTCAAGTTCCGGCCCCGCAAACTTGGTATCATTCGAAAGAAGGTCTCTTAGTGAGAATTCGAAGGGTGAAAACCGCAAAATGTTCGGATACTTCCTTCTGGAGTTATTTTTGAGTATAGGCGCTCTGTTTAGGCGCAATCGCTGGCTACTTTTTGGAAACACCGCCTGTCACGGCACCTGGTAGGGCGATGACTTAATAACGCGATTGTAGCTTAGAATTCAAGTTCCGGCCCGGAAACTTGGTATCATTCGAAAAGTCTTTTAGTTAGGATTCGAAGGGTGAAAAACGCAAAATGTTCAGATACTTCCTTCTCGAGTTATTCTTGAGTATAGGCGCTCTGTTTAGGCGCAACCGCTGGCTACTTTCTGGAAACACCGCCTGTCACGGCACCTGGTAGGGTGATGACTTGATAAGGCGATTGTAGCTTAGAGTTCAGGTTCCGGCCCGGCAAACTTGGTATCATTCGAAAGAAGGTCTCTTAGTGAGGATTCGAAGGTTGAAAACCGCAAAATGTTCGGATACTTCCTTCTCGAGTTATTCTTGAGTATGGGCGCTCTGTTTAGGCGCAAGCGATGGCTACTTTTTGGAAACACCGCCTGTCACGGCACCTGGTAGGGTGATGACTTGATAACGCGATTGTAGCTTAGCGTTCAAGTTCCGGCCCGGAAAACTTGTTATCATTCGAAAGGTTTCTTAGTGAGGGTTCGAAGGGTGAAAACCGCAAAATGTTCGGATACTTCCTTCTCGAGTAATTCTTCAGTATAGGCGCTCTATTTAGGGGCAATCGCTGGCTACTTTTTAAAAACACCGCCTGTCACGGCACTTGGTAGGGTGATGACCTAATAGCGCGATTGTAGCTTAGAGTTCAAGTTCCGGCCCGGAAACTTGGTATCATTCGAAAGGTCTTTTAGTGAGGATTCGAAGGGTGAAAACCGCAAAATGTTCGGATACTTCCTTCTGGAGTTATTCTTGAGTATAGGCGCTCTGTTTAGGCGCAATCGCTGGCTACTTTTTATAAACACCGCCTGTCACGGCACCTGGTAGGTCGATGACCTAATAGCGCGATTGTAGTTTAGAGTTCAAGTTCCGGCCCGGCAAACTTGGTATCATTCGAAAGGTCTCTTAGTGAGGATTCGAAGGGTGAAAACCGCAAAATGTTCGGATACTTCCTTCTCGAGTTATTCTTGAGTATAGGCGCTCTGTTTAGG
>NW_023365796.1:100801-101988 GCF_000003815.2 Branchiostoma floridae
GAGTTATTCTTGAGTATAGGCGCTCTGTTTAGGCGCAACCGCTGTCTACTTTTTGGAAACACCGGCTGTCACGGCACTCGGTAGGGTGATGACTTAATAACGCGATTGTAACTTAGAGTTCAAGTTCCGGCCCAGCAAACTTGGTATCATTCCAAAGGTCTCTTAGTGAGGATTCGAAGAGTGAAAACCGCAAAATGTTCGGATACTTCCTTCTGGAGTTATTCTTGAGTATAGGCGCTCTGTTTAGGCGCAACCGCTGGCTACTTTTTGGAAACACCGCCTGTCACGGCACTCGGTAGGGTAATGACCTAATAGCGCGACTGTAGCTTAGAGTTCAAGTTCCGGCCCGGCAAACTTGGTATCATTCGAAAGGTCTCTTAGTGAGGATTCGAAGGGTGAAAACCTCAAAATGTTCGGATACTTCCTTCTGGAGTTATTCTTGAGTATAGGCGCTCTGTTTAGGCGCAACCGCTGGCTACTTTTTGGAAACACCGCCTGTCACGGCACCTGGTAGGGCGATGACCTAATAGCGCGATTGTAGCTTAGAGTTCAAGTTCCGGCCCGGCAAACTTGGTATCATTCGAAAGGTCTCTTAGTGAGAATTCGAAGGGTGAAAACCGCAAAATGTTCGGATTCTTCCTTCTGGAGTTATTCTTGAGTATAGGCGCTCTGTTTAGGCCTAACCGCTGGCTACTTTTTGGAATCACCGCCTGTCAAGGCACCTGGTAGGGCGATGACTTGATAACGCGATTGTAGCTTAGAGTTCAAGTTCCGGCCCGGCAAACTTGGTATCATTCGAAAGGTCTCTTAGTGAGGATTCGAAGGGTGAAAACCGCAAAATGTTCGGATACTTCCTTCTGGAATTATTCTTGAGTATAGGCGCTCTGTTTAGGCGCAAGCGCTGGCTACTTTTTGGAAACACCGCCTGTTACGGCACCTGGTAGGGTGATGACTTGATAACGCGATTGTAGTTTAGAGTTAAGTTCCGGGCCGGAAAACTTGGTATCATTCGAAAGGTCTCTTAGTGAGGATTCGAAGGGTGAAAACCGCAAAATGTTCGGATACTTCCTTCTGGAGTTATTCTTGAGTATAGGCGCTCTGTTTAGGCGCAATCGCTGGCTACTTTTTGGAAAACACCGCCTGTCACAGCACCTGGTAGGGTGATGACTTGATAACGCGATTGTAGC
>NW_023365796.1:102305-104053 GCF_000003815.2 Branchiostoma floridae
CTGGAGTTATTCTTGAGTATAGGCGCTCTGTTTAGGCCTAACCGCTGGCTACTTTTTGGAAACACCGCCTGTCACGGCACCTGGTAGGGTGTTGACTTGTTAACGCGATTGTAGCTTAGCGTTCAAGTTCCGGCCCGGCAAACTTGGTATCATTCGAAAGGTGTCTTAGTGAGGATTCGAAGGGTGAAAACCGCAAAATGTTCGGATACTTCCTTCTGGAATTATTCTTGAGTATAGGCGCTCTGTTTAGGCGCAATCGCTGGCTACTTTTTGGAAACACCGACTGTCACAGCACCTGGTAGGGTGATGACTTGATAACGCGATTGTAGCTTAGAGTTCAAGTTCCGGCCCGGCAAACTTGGTATCATTCGAAAGGTCTCTTAGTGAGTATTCGAAGGGTGAAAACCGCAAAATGTTCGGATACTTCCTTCTGGAGTTATTCTTGAGTATAGGCGCTCTGTTTAGGCGCAACCGCTGGCTACTTTTTGGAAACACCGCCTGTCACGGCACCTGGTAGGGTGTTGACTTGTTAACGCGATTGTAGCTTAGCGTTCAAGTTCCGGCCCGGCAAACTTGGTATCATTCGAAAGGTGTCTTAGTGAGGATTCGAAGGGTGAAAACCGCAAAATGTTCGGATACTTCCTTCTGGAATTATTCTTGAGTATAGGCGCTCTGTTTAGGCGCAATCGCTGGCTACTTTTTGGAAACACCGCCTGTCACAGCACCTGGTAGGGTGATGACTTGATAACGCGATTGTAGCTTAGCGTTGAAGTTCCGGCCCGGCAAACTTGGTATCATTCGAAAGGTCTCTTAGTGAGTATTCGAAAGGTGAAAACCGCAAAATGTTCGGATACTTCCTTCTGGAGTTATTCTTGAGTATAGGCGCTCTGTTTAGGCGCAACCGCTGGCTACTTTTTGGAAACACCGCCTGTCACGGCACCTGATAGGGCGATGACCTAATAGCTCGATTGTAGATTAGAGTTCAAGTTCCGGCCCGGCAAACTTGGTATCATTCGAAAGGTCTCTTAGTGAGGATTCGAAGGGTGAAAACCGCAAAATGTTCGGATACTTCCTTCTGGAGTTATTCTTGAGTATAGGCGCTCTGTTTAGGCGCAACCGCTGGCTACTTTTTGGAAACACCGCCTGTCAAGGCACCTGGTAGGGCGATGACTTGATAACGCGATTGTAGCTTAGAGTTCAAGTTCCGGCCCGGCAAACTTGGTACCATTCGAAAGGTCTCTTAGTGAGGATTCGAAGGGTGAAAACCGCAAAATGTTCAGATACTTCCTTCTGGAGTTATTCTTGAGTATAGGCGCTCTGTTTAGGCGCAACCGCTGGCTACTTTTTGGAAACACCGCCTGTCACGGCACCTGGTAGGGCGATGACCTAATAGCGCGATTGTAGATTAGAGTTCAAGTTCCGGCCCGGCAAACTTGGTATCATTCAAAAGGTCTCTTAGTGAGGATTCGAAGGGTGAAAACCGCAAAATGTTCGGATACTTCCTTCTCGAGTTATTCTTGAGTATAGGCGCTCTGTTTAGGCGCAATCGCTGGCTACTTTTTGGAAACACCGCCTGTCACAGCACTCGGTAGGGTGATGACCTAATAACGCGACTGTAGCTTAGAGTTCAAGTTCCGGCCCGGCAAAACTTGGTACCATTCGAAAGGTCTCTTAGTGAGTATTTCGAAGGGTGAAAACCGCAAAATGTTCGGATACTTCCTTCTGGAGTTATTCTTGAGTATAGGCGC
>NW_023365797.1:0-2500 GCF_000003815.2 Branchiostoma floridae
ACACCTGGTTATGAAATCAATAAACACGCTTTCACAACACCTTGTAAACAAGGATGTGTATTGGCCGCGGTAACACACAAATGGTAGACTAGTTAGGCAAATTCTCATGTTACCAAACACGAGAATAATGCCGACAAATACAGCGATCACCAAAGAATTTTATTGAAATACTTTTCACGATCCTTGTGTTTGACTAAAGGCACCGGAAGTATACTGTATACATTAGAAAATTGAATTTACTTATGTATTACTTTCTAAAGTAACCGTGATATCACCTAATTTTTAACCTTGGTTTGTTACATAGTACAAGTGTAAGGCCATCCACCTAACCTTTGTTCCAATATACGACATGCATTAATGTTGAAAAAAAACTGTTTCAAAGCTGTGTAAGATCTTATTTTCAATGCACATTAATGTACCTCTATCAGGCACCACACCTATGTATCAAATGTATTCTTCCGACATAACCTTGACTGTAGACATAACTTGACTGCTATTTCAAGAAAAAAGGTCAAGCAATAAATAAAGGAAGGAGATGGGGTTGTGGTAGAGGATGAGATTCTTTATTAAAATACTTAACATATCCTTTTATATGACCAATATTGATCTTATTCCTTGTACATCTGTGTTCTGCAATTTGCATTTATCTTCAGCATATTTTGTAAAACCAGTTATTTTATCTTCTTATCATGCCAAAGTAATGAGTTTACTGTAAATTCTTGCCCATGGACTAATTGCAGGTAACATGAGAAATTCAAACAATGTAAAAAAAATATCACAAGTGTCTACTCTAGTCCAAAAGCTAACTCTAGATCCTGAGTTATTGGGTTTGCCTTCTTATAAGTAAATCAAAACTCAAAAAAATGAGCAGTTCCTAACCAAATTGCTTTACTTCACTCTATGCCTGCCCCACCAGAGTGCTCTGCTGTACTCCGCTCATAAAACACTTTGTTGGTGTTACCTGACTGACCAAATACAGAACTGTCTGTTATTTTCCTGTCTATTACATCATGACTTGAAGCTTTAATTTCATGCTATGCTAAAAGTGAAACTATGGGACAGCAGGCATCATCCCCTGACTGGACTTGATAGACCGTCATCCCCTGGAGGTCTCGATATGTTATGAACTGCTGCTAGCGTAACGTTCCCGCTCAGGCTCAATTCTTTACTTGTAGGAGAAGTGTCTCAGCTTTCGTCCTGAAATTGCAGAATATACATTACATCATACCTATTCAGGAAAACACTCATGGCTTATAAAAGAATTACTTGAATATAAATCTATAATCAGAATCCCTAGCATCACTTACCAATTGTGTAACACCAGGCAAATTATTGTTACACAGATCTTTCATTTTTGATTTCTGCACTGACTATTCTCAGCAAATTATGACACTGAAAAGGTGCATTCAAATGCATAGTTATTGTACTGCAGAATTGTTTCAACCACGAATTTGAGACAAAATGAAAATCTCCTTATCAGTCCTACCACAAATAAAACTACTACGGTAATAATTTAACTTACAGTACTTTACAGTAACTCAGGAACTGTCTGAAGTTGTACTCTTATTTACACTATTTACACAAAGCATATCAGTATGGACTGCTGCTGTCCATGCCCTCTCCAGGTTGGCCATGATTGATTGCCTTTCTGTTGGTAGTCCAGACAGACCTCACCACTGAAAATCTACCTGACAGTGCTGTGTCAACACCGCCCCCTCACGTCGTTTGGTCGGCCAGCTGAAGCCGTTGTCCAGGGGTTGGCACGTGGAGCCAGACGTGAGAGGCTTTAGGGGATGGGTGGAACCAGTAAGCTAGTCACCCTATGATTTAGAGTGTAGCAAGAGGAACTGTGTGCTTAGCCACTCTAATGGTATAGAGTGCAGCTGCTAAGCCAACACTACCCAGAGCCCCCTAACCCCCACCTGCAGTTACCTGTACAGAGAAACATACTCAGTCATCAGTCAAGCACACCAGTGTCTGTTCAGGAGAGAAAAAAATGGCAAGGCTACAATTAGTACAAAAGATGCAGCACACCTGAGCTTGTCTAGAGAGAATTGCGAATTCAGCACAAAAGATGCAGCACACCTGAGCTTGTCTAGAGAGAATTGCGAATTCAGTACAAAAGATGCAGCACACCTGAGCTTGTCTAGAGAGAATTGCGAATTCAGTACAAAAGATGCAGCACACCTGAGCTTGTCTAGAGAGAATTGCGAATTCAGCACAAAAGATGCAGCACACCTGAGCTTGTCTAGAGAAGACTGCGAATTCAGCACAAAAGATGCAGCACACCTGAGCTTGTCTAGAGAGAATTGCGAATTCAGTACAAAAGATGCAGCACACCTGAGCTTGTCTAGAGAAAACTGCTTATCAGTACAAAAGATGCAGCACACCTGAGCTTGTCTAGAGAAGACTGCGAATTCAGCACAAAAGATGCAGCACACCTGAGCTTGTCTAGAGAAAACTGCTTATCAGTACAAAAGATGCAGCACACCTGAGCTTG
>NW_023365797.1:5000-6475 GCF_000003815.2 Branchiostoma floridae
TCATACATGCACATCGCATTGACACAAGCACACACACACACACACAAAAAAAAAACATTGAAACAAGCATTGGGAAAGGGAAGAACTGTCCTTTGCCGAACTTTCCTGGGCCTTGTGTCATTAGTCCACAGCTGCTTCATTGGAAAGTTTCCATTGGTATGGAGCTGGCAGTCCCTTTTCCAGGAGAGGCATGTGCTCCATCTGCAATGTAAATGAAAAAAAAGGAAATGTAACTTTGCTGGGCTGGAAACACTGGCAAAGGTGAAGTAGCCCCAGTACCGACCTTTGGAGAGTGGAACAAGGCTGGACTCCATGCTAAATGTAAAAAAAAAACTTAGGATTTGGGTAGCCTACCAATGGCCATTGGATCATTTTTGTGACATCTGATTTATCTATTTTTGTCAGACCACAATTTACGTCATAAATTCCTCTTTTAAAGTTTGATCATATTAATAGAACTTACCAGAAGAAGACACCTTATGTACAGCATCAAATTGATCAACTCATTTCTTTACATCGACGTACACTAATAACCATACTAGCTATAGAAGACCCCGTAGGATTATTTGGTACTAAAGATCTACATCAACATTTTCTGCTTTTCCATGTGATAGACCAATGAGGTTCATTTTCTTGGACAAAGAGATTACAGAGGCAGGGATTAGACTTTGCAGACTTATAATATCCAAGGAGAATGCTAATCCCATGTGGGAATTTCAGTCTCTAGCTGTGACCTCTCCTTTTGTATGCCTGTTTACGACCTATGCAAATCAGATGAAAGTATGTGCTGATTGACTGTCATGGGACACAACTCTCATTTGCACTTCACTGTCACTTAACTGCTGCATGAGGCCTAAACTCTATGAAACATGTATCAAGTATGATTTTATATGTTTCCGAGACCTGGAGCAAAGATAATTCAAATGACAGACGGTTTTAATAAACCTTGGTGTGTACAGGATTCATGTGACATGTAGGGTGGAACTCGGGATGTTTCCAACAGACATAACATCCTGGTAACCTTGCTGGCAAACATGCACTGTTAGATAATTCACCTTCAGAATATTCCAGGGTTTTTGTCCATCATCCATGGCAGTTTCTGTTAATTGGGGAACTGACAGTCACTTTCCCGAAGCTCCATCTGCAATGTAAGTGAAACAAAAATAAAGTTTTAAAAACTTTGCAGGACTGGAAATAGTTACATTGCACAAAGGTATTGTAAAATTACACATTTACAGTATTCTGTACATTGTAACACATCAATGATTACAGTACAGTTCCACTGAACTCTCTAATTTTCGGACAGGTCTGACTGAAAAGCAATATATATCCTGAGGATAGATATGGTGATCTACGTCTGTAGCACCCTTGCTGATTTGCTAGTACATGAAGTTGGTTTCTGACTATTACCAAGCAGGGGTTGGCCCGTGGGGGTAACTTAATCTCCAAGCAGATCTTGCTGTGGCAAATGGGAA
>NW_023365797.1:7319-24445 GCF_000003815.2 Branchiostoma floridae
AAAAAAAATAATCCATGCATGACAGAAGATTTGCCGTCCTCCACTGTTTAAAACGCATGTCATTTATACAATTAGCATTTGTTAAAATAGCCATCAGTTCCACGTTACCATTGTCACCATTGGCTATGCCCTGATACATGCAATAAGCCTTCATGCAAGAATTTGCAATATAGTCATTATAGTGTTTTTCATGTATATTGTCTGCTCATGTCTGGTCTCAATTTTAATTTGGTTCCCGATCCATTAGTCGTGTTACTTGAGAGGAGACAAAGCTTCCTGTATTCACGTTCACAGATCCGACTTCCTTTGATCATTCTCGTGTTTAACACTTTATATTGCATCTTTCTCATAAACACCATCCGTTTTTCAAATGCCAATTGTTTTTGTTACGCCAACTCGTCCGACTATGATACGAAGCCAGTTCCTGTATACGGAAGATCTTGACCAGTATATTTGCGTATCTACCGGATACAGCTTTGACTAGGTTCGATTCCCAGGACCCATGTTCATTTCCGTTTTACATCCACCCAACCCGTCATGGAACCACCCAGCTAGATAGTGGAAAAAACGGATTTTTCAAAGGAAACGACACTTTATCTCATGTACATCTCGTCTACACAGAGAAATAGTGACAAGCGACATGACTATGTTGTAGTATAGCGATTGCTTCTCAAAACTGGTTGGAATTTTCCCATTTGCCACAGCAATTAAGATCTGCTTGGAGATTAGGGGTAACTTATGTTGGTTGGAATTTTTACTGGCTCACTCCCGGGCTTGCTCATACATAACATCCTGGGCTACATAAAAATCGTAAACAGTACTACAGTACTTGTGACCCTGTGGCTTCTTCCATGATCAACTACAGTATATACGCACAATTTAAAGTCACATCTATCAAAGTTAATATAAACTTAATTCAAGGAGGTTACTAGTCAAATATACCCGCATTGGATAATTCAGCTGTGAGGAAGACAGTTTTAACTATAAATGCATTTTTTTGCATCAACTATTTGACATGGCTGATACAGAATGTATAGTTGAAATTTGAACACAAGGTTGGTCTCCCAAAAAATTTGAGGATAGCATTGTATTGATTTATATAGCTTTGTTACAATTAGTAGGGTTACTGTGTCAAACAGATAATGGTACCTTGTTGTCCAGTATAATAAAAATCATGGGGTTTTGAAAAAGATGGCCAGTGTTTTGCTAATCAGGGCCAGCTATTGTTCTCACATGTTACTGTGGACTAATGAATTCCATGTGTTATGGGGATTTGGGTGTATGGGTAATGGGCCCTGGAAACAATCTGGCATCCAGGCTATAGACAGTAAAGACAATATAGAGCAGGGATTGGACTTGGACAGACTTGACAATATCTTAGTACCCAAATTGCTTGTCTCCTATCACTCCTGTCACATTGCACGAAGGCAAGTCTATGAGCTCTTTAAATGACATTATTGTCAGTAAATGAGTAATACGTCCAAGAGTTTTGTCAGTAACAATAATATTTAAGTAATATGTCTTGATCAGCCTAGGATTCTTAGTGACCGTCAGCAATTTTTAGGAGTCGCCCGATCATCACTGTGGACCCGAATCTTTCACATACCTGTATTGGATCAGGACAGGAACATAAGACTGTAGACCACAGTGGGTAGCTGTCTGAAGACTGAACAGGAAGTCAGAAAATAACTGTGTCTTCCATCCCAGCATCTGCTTGGAGACATGGGAGAGTCCAGCTGTATTTCTGATCTGAAAATGGCATAAGATGTTCAAATAACTCATTTAGATTCAGAATAAATACCAAATTGTGTGAACATGGAATATATTATATCTTTGGAATATATTTCAAATCAATACATTTGAGTGGTAATATTGCAGAGATTATTACTGTGTCTATTGTGAGGAGTAAGACACTGATGACTAATGGACAGATTTATGCTAATTTACATGTTGTTGACACCATTTTGTTTTCAGAAATGGTCTACAAACAAGCAGCTGTTTCTTACACTATGTCATACGGCTTGCAAAAACTCATTCCAATGGATAGAACTGATTCAAAACTGGCTCCAAACATAAGTTTAAGGAACCAAGAGTTAAATACCAAGAGAGACTATTGACTCAAATGCAAACCATGTGTTACTCAGCACCAAGAGGCCACGTCTAGCGAAATAATAGACGTTAAACGAGGACAACAACAACAACAACAACAAACATCTCTATAACTTCTGTTTAGTAAGGCCTTCTTGCATCAACATTTTAATATCATCCTCCACTATTCGTTTTATACATGGGTTCAAATTCAAATTTTTCTTTTTGGCTCTGCAAACTTCTGTTCAAAAGATGTGGCTGAAATTCGTCACTTACCGCATCTGGTGGCGTTTAGCACTCAGAGCAGCGAGGGGCGTCCATATGGGGTTCAGTCAGCCTGCCACATGCTGTCACCACGCCTGGTGTTAATTTCCAACTGTGAAGTCTCAAAGCCAGTTTACGACCTATGCAAATCAGGTGAAAGAATGTGCTGGGGCAGGCAAATAACGACGCTCACTCACACTTCACTATCCACAGAAAGGACGTTCTGCAACAAGCCTAAATATAGTTTTTGCGAACTGCTTCAATAAAGAAATATTGAATGTAGAGTTAGTGTTAGGAACAAATTATTTTAAATTCCGTTCACAACCCTTCCACATAACCTCAAAAATTTACTCTACTACTAACGGTTCTCTACTCTATAAGTATAACGGCCACATTACTGGCGCCATATCGTTAGCCTCGGAAAAATCGTAAACCATCCACTGTAGTGTAACTTCAAATAAGATCATAGTATGACCTTATTTGCGCTCATCGTCCACATGCACATCACCAAATTCTATATTTGCGCTACTTGAACCCCCACTGTTGCATAACGTTAGGCTAGGCCCAAAGAACAGTATGACCAAAAGCTCCTTGGTATGACCGGCCCTTCTGGTTGACTGGTTGTAACTTGCTATAATGCTGCTTAAAAGTTATGGCGAGCAAAGGTTACTTACCGTAAGATAGTAACTGTGACTTGGTTCGTAACATAGTAACGAAGCTCGGCCGAACAAATCCTTGAAGAACTTTATCTATCGCGACAGCTTTCTGTGATACCGCTGAGCAGCCTTGGCGCGAAACAGAAAGGTCATAGGTCACGCTCTTACGCGTTGTTCCCTGCTTCGGCATTCCAATGTTTAGCTTGATAAACACTTAATATGTTAGCGTTTTCATAGCATTGAGAATGATTTCTTAAGTTATCATACACTATATGGACTTTCTTTTTAAAAAAGGTAACGTTACCCATGTACCCTTTTACCCAACCCTCAGGCTTTGCGCATGCGCTCCGGTTAGACTGACCTTCTGGAGTTAGAATTCCTCTCTTTTTCTGCCGTTGTTCCCAGATAAAACACATTTTGCATCAATTACTCTACTTCTTCAGATAGCAATGTCGGTCCCCGTTTCCCCCTTAAGTTGGAGCGCCTGGAAAATCTCCTCCACTTCGGTTCATCAAAATGGAATATCCAGTTTATCGGGACGGGGTGTAGTAACATATCCATGCATCCTTCCCCGAGCCTTCCCCACGAGCTCCCCCTTCCCCTTTAAAGGTGTGTCCTCGCTAGAAATCTACTGGTTGTGTTTTAGTGACGAGCATCCTCGCCCACCACACCTGGTCTTAACATTCCAAACCCGGTCTTTTTCAAGACCATATGGTAACCTCGTGTGAGTGCCTCCTCACCTCGTTGGCGGTTGCTGGGAAATGAGCTATATACTAGTAGCGGCTGTGACGCATAGCTAAATCTCACACAAAAAAAGGAGCACAAAATCACACAACAGATTGATACACTACAACACCCAACACATGATCACCCAAAACTGGAATAAATGATCGGTTCAAGCCCTATGTTCCGAAATCCCCATGTTCCGAAATCTCAATGTTCCGAAATTTTGACACACAACTATTGTGACACACAACTATAACCATGTACATGTATCATGGATGGCGTTTACAAGTCGATAGCCAATACCCACGAAGCCAGACAGTTTCCCGATGATAACAGGCCTGAACGCCGACCTGAGCTGAAAACACCTGAAATTCGAATTCAAGTTTATTTTTAGTCATAAAAATAAACTAGAATACTTATAAAAGTTCAACTTTTCTTTCCTTTATCATTTGCTAACCACGTTTAACGTAAACCATTTACCTAGTCTCGTTTTTGATTGATTTATGGGTGACCGAAATGCGTACATATCTAAAATAAAATGATGATGCTATCAAACTGGTACGAGGTTAGGTGCGTTACAAAAATGATACATTTAAATGTTTGCCGATGGTGCGCGTTTAGGTTTGCCTAAACAAAAGTTTGCGGCTAAAATCTGCAATGGAGCTAACGTTAGTTCTCTGTTGTTATTATTATAGTTTTAACAGATTTCAAGACATCCCAAATAACACAAAAAGGAGAATATCTAAAGAAGGTAACGTTAACGTGATATAAATTATATAGGCCGCAACTTCCTATTTTGCTGACCGCGTGTCCGCAGCCTGGTCGACTCCCAGGTCGCTGTACAACGCCAGTCGGTACACTAGTGTGTTGGAACACTTCCATAGACGATAGAGATTTCGGAACATAGGGATTTCGGAATATAGGGATTTCGGAATATAGGGATTTCGGAACATAGGGATTTCGGAACATAGGGCGGTCAGTTGTTTGGAACATATTCTGGAGTTAGAATTCCTCTCTTCCTCTGCCGTATGAAAAACAACTTGTTTCACACCAAGGCTAATGTCACATTTTCACAAAGGTCAGGCAGTTTTGGGGAATGAAAAGTAGCATGTAAAAGACATGAAAAACACAAAACAATTCAACAGCATGCCTTGTGCATATCTTTTGGCACAAAAGATAATTTTGTGTTTCTGCCGCCGAACAGCCCAGCCGCATCCTGGATAGGACATAGGCCTTTAAAGCCAGACGGTACATGCAACTGGTTTGTCGTGGTATTGTAATGTATGTTTATTAAAAGTGCAGCAGAGTCGCAGTATTATGGCATGTTCACATTAACTATGCAATCCCTAATTTGCTAACTTGGACCTGTAAATGTTCCACCTGCCATAAAGTACAAATGTTACATGCCTTAAAAGTTCCATTATGGAAAACATTTGAATCATAGATAAATTCTAGAGCAAGGTCTTTGTGGGCCAGAACTTAATCTCCAAGCAGATCCTACGCCTATGATAGCATAAAATAGTACCAAACTGTCCAATGAGTGTAGTCAGCCAAGAGGTGTACATTTGCCATGTAGGTAGCCAAACACGTCGGCTTCACTTCCCCTGGCAGTTTTTGATACTATCTTTTGATACTATCTGCTTGGATATTAACCAAAACCAAGACTGACTGATCTTCCCAAAACCTATCCACATACATGTACACGAATCTATAACCACACGAACAGGCACACCCCTCTTGGTGAATGGCATAGTCCACTAGCTTCAACTAAGGGAATACATGTACTCAGATGGTGATATATCAGATAAATCTGACCCTTATCTACTACTGTAGCCACCAGCCAAGGGAAAACAGGCAACAAAACCCTGGAAAGAAGCATAGCGGTGGCCTGAGAAGTAAACCAATCAGATGTAGATGGGGAATATTGTGACCTCAACCTACAGTATTAAGTTCAAACACAAAGAGCCACCCAAATTCAAACCTAAGCATAAGGACACAGCATCCAACCCATGTACCAAAAAAGCCACCCAAATTCAAACCTAAGCATAAGGACACAGCATCCAACCCATGTACCAAAAAGCAACACAATCGCACGTTGCGTTATGAAGATACAACGCACGTGCCACGCATACACAAAAGGTTTCCTACAGTGTCAAGTTCAAACACCAAGAGGCACAAAATCAAATTTGAGGATTAGGCAACCACTATCAACCCATGTACCAAATATCATCGCGATCGGCACCTTTCGTTCTGGAGGTACAGCACCGGAACGCCACATCCACACACAAAAAGCTACCTGCCGTGTCAAATTGAAGCACTTAAGGAGGACCAAAACCAAACCCGGGCAACAGGCAACAACCACCAACCCATGTACAATAATCGTCGCAATCAAGCGATGCGTTCAGGTCAGGAGATACAGTGCCTGAAACGCCTCCAAAACGCAAAAAAGGGCAACCTGCAATGTCAAATTCAAACATCAGAAGGCCCAAAATCACACCTGACCGTCAGGCCACCGCCCCAAATCATCGCAATCGCTCGATCCGTTCTGGAGATACATCCCCGGAAAAGCCCCTTCCAAAAACTCCCACTCTACTGAAAACTACCTGCATTACATGCAGGTAATAAGTTCCTCCAATTCAAGCTATTCTCCAGGCATAGGGACTAAAGCTTTATAGGTATAAATCAAAATCGCTGACCAAATGCAGGCCCACAGCTTTACTGGAGGAAAAATCCGGGGTTCAGTTAAAAGCTGAAACTTCTGTCTTATCCTAATCTCAAAGCAGAGGTTGGGTCAAGGGGTAGGTATGTAAGCGTGCTGACTGACACGCTATAACGTAGCTATGACGTGCACTAGTAGTGGGCGGGATTTCTTACCGCTTTCTCCCCTCCGACCCCACCTATCCTTAATCAACGTTTAAAATACTTTTATTACCTTCGCCAAAGGTTATGTTTTGAGCCCGTTTGTCTGTCTGTGTGTGTGAACAGCATAACTCGAGAAGCCTTGGGTGGATCTTGGTGGGTATGTGTCACGAAAACGAAGGTCAAGTTTGACAATGGCCACCCTAGCGGCGACGAGGTACAATGTATGGCAAGTGACATGTATTATTAACAACTACAAATTATCTACAACAGTATACTAATGTAACATAACAGAAAATATGGCGGTATAGATATTACATTGTTAGAACACTACTTTTAGGTTCTGTTGTTACATATGGTCAATAACTTTTTCCTTTCTTCATTATTTTAAAGTGCAAAATAAAATCAATCAATCAAAATTATATAATAAGGGCATATCATCAGGAAATGACATCCATCTTCAATACTGTATTTGCAGATGGAACACATTCTCTTTTCAGCTGGTACGGTTTTGTGATGACCCAATTTCTAGACTTTTCAATTTCTAAACAATGTGCTCCAATCCTTAGTTTTGTTATGCTATTAGTAAATGATCTGCTTTGAATTGATAAAAGATAGTTTTCTAGAGCGAAGATTGTCTTAATTTTCGAATATGTTGCCAGTTTACTAAAGTTTCTTATCTTTTGTCTCCACTTCGAAAGAAATGTGTCCTTTAGGCGTTCCTTGAACATGTTTCCAAAATATTTGGCATCGATATCACTCTCTGACCACTGTAAACTTTCTATTATTCTACATTGTAACGCTAAGCAATCTTATGCACAGACTACTAACACTGACCTCCCCTTGCGTCCCTACTGTAGATTAGTATGGGACTCTGATTCCAAACAAAATTTTAATGCCATAGTCAATAGCGCTGACTTTTCTTCTGCTATAGATAATTTCATTAGTAGGAGCTACGGGACAACCCCCAATTCACTTGAGAACGCGTTATGTGATTTTGTATCGCCTCTACAAGAAGCGGGTAAAAAGTCTTTAACACTACGCTGTAAAAAGCCAGGTAGACAGAAACAAAACAAACCGAAAAGTAAAAAGAGATCGATGGTTTACGGAGACCTGTTCTACTTCCAGACGTAACGTATATGAACTAGCTAAACTGCTCTCTAAAAATCCCCGGGACCCCTATATTAGGGGTCAGTATCTTAAAAAGAAAACTGAATATAGGAAATTAATCCGGAAAACCAAGAAAGATTACAGAAATAGTATCCTTCAACAACTTAATTCCCTATCTACCAAAAACCCCACAACGTTTTGGAACTTAGTCAAACAGTTTAAATCAAATGACTCCATCATTAAAGACGAAGAAACATTTGACAAACAAACACTTCACAACCACTTCCAAAACGAGACATGATGTCCCAACTTCCTAAAACCGACAATCATTTTCATACCCAGATTAAAACCAAATTGGGCGAACTCGAGAACAACTCCGTTAGTCAAAACAGTTTAGATGCAAAGATTCAACAAAACGAAATCAGACAAGCAATTTCCCAAGTTAACAACAACAAAGCCTCTGGAAACGATTTGATACTTAACGAAATGTTCAAATGTGCAGCCCATATACTTACGAGACCGCTAACCAAACTCTTTAACCTATTTTTGTCATCTGGTCACTTCCCCAAACAATGGGGTGAAAGTCACATTGTCCCAATACACAAAAGTGGCCCCAAAGATGATCCCAATAATTATAGGGGGATCTCTGTCATTAGCTGGCTCGCCAAGTTGTTCACGGCTGTAATTAATAAACGTCTTACTAACTACCTAGATGAAAATTATCTCATTTCCGCCAACCAAGCCGGCTTCAGAAATAACTTTGGAACTAATGATAACCTCTTTGTCATCGACACATTAATATCCAAATACAATAACACTAACAAACGCCTGTATGCATGCTTCGTAGATTTTAAAAAAGCCTTTGACAGTGTTTGGCGAGAAGGTCTTCGTTATAAATTACTGAACTCAGGAATAAGCGGAAAATTGTACAGTGTAATAAAATCCATGTATAGCAACCCACAAACTTGTGTTAAATCGTCAGCTGGTCTGACACCCCTATTCACAACAGACAGAGGCGTAAGACAGGGGTGTAACCTCAGCCCTACTCTTTTCAACTTATTCACAAATGACCTGGTAAAAGATTTTGACAGCCCTGACTGTGCCCCACCCTCCCTGCATAATCTACTTGTATCCTCCCTGCTATATACTGACGACGAAGTGTTGTTTTCAGAATCTGAAACAGGTTTACAATGTGCTCTGGACAAACTTCAAGCATTTTGCGAGAAATGGAAACTTCAAGTGAACTTATAGAAAACCAAAGTTATGATCTTCAACAAACTCGGGCGAATTTTCAAAAACATGAAATTTACTTTCGGTACAGATACTATAGATATTGCAACCTCCTATTCTTACTTAGGCCTGACGTTATCCCCCTCAGGTACCTATTCTCTAGCAAAGAAACAACTGTCCTTGAAGGCACGCAAAGCCATTTTCAGTCTCAAACCCCTCATGCATTCATCTCTGTCTCCAAAGGCCCTGCTCAAAATATTTAGTACATGTATCATCAAAACTATTATATTATATGGTTGTGAGATTTGGGTTAAAGCTTATTCAGATGACAGTTGCCCAGCAGAAATTACACAGAACCGCTTTTGCAAAAATGTTCTCGGTGTACATAGAAATTCAAGTAAATATAGCTAGTAGAGCAAAGCTCGGAATGTACCCAATAGACATAGATATATCCATGCATACAGTTAAGTACTGGCTACGCCTCAAACAGTTGGACATCTCAACACATCCCTTACAAGTAGACGCTTTACTCTGTCAGCAATCTATACCGAGTAACAGCCGTAAGAAATGCTGGTCACAACACGTAAAGGAAATTCTAGACCATGCTGGTTACTCTTTCCTTTTTCTCTTTTCACTAGATAATTTCGAGGTCAGATCGGCAATGTGCAAACTTAGAATCAGCGCCCAACCCCTTGAAAGTGAGAGAGGGCGGTACAAAAAGCTACCTGTGGGCGAAAGAACCTGTAACCATTGTATTGTAACCGGTGGAAGACGAAATACAATTTATTTCTAACTGCCTCTCTAATGACCAGGAAAGAAAGGAGTTATTTGAAGAGGTTTGCAAAACACACAAAAATTTCCAAACGCTTACCGACGAAAACAAAACTATAAAGCTGTTAACGTCACATAACCCACTCATCATAGAAAAAGTACTTCGTCTTCCACTGCTTCCAGAAAATAAGTCAAACCCCAAATGCGTAGATTGTAGCTCCCAGCAGTCCATATCATTGATAGAATAGTCACTTGTTTACACTTGTCACCATTGTTATCTATACCAAATTACTTTATTTTACGTATGTTTACTATATCTTCTGTAGGCTTCATGTTGCAATTAGCCCTCGGGCAAGAACACATCGAAAAAATTTCTCTCACTCAGACCAAAAATCGCTCACTCCTACAGCCGGGTTGACAGAGAAAGCCTACCGAAGTGAGATAACTTTTTGTTCTGTGGGTGAAAGTGATCTTCGGTGTTGTGTATCGGAAAAATATGGATTGTTTGAGTTTATTTTGATTATTTATTTTGATCCACATTTAGATGAGAGGCTATTCTTCCTGTGGTCACATTCATATTTACACATTATATACGTACAGTTAAAAACATGCAGAGACATACAAAGTGACAATACATAGCAGATGTAACATAATTCCTCATAGTCAATAATCAAGTTTATTGGAAATTCTTGCCCGTGGGCTAATTGCAGGTAAAGGTGGGCTCCCACTGCACTCGCGTCACGCTTGCGTCGCTTCGGGGTTCGACAACGCAGACGTGACCCCGCGGCACCTAGAGGTGACGCGAGCGAACCTAGAGGTGACACAAGCAAACCTAGAGGTGACACAAGCAAGCGCGACGTTTTTTTGGAAGTTAAAAAATAACGCAAGTGGCAAGATGCCCCAACAGTGACCCAAGAGTGACACAACAGTGACCCAAGAGTAACACAACAGTGACACAACAGTGACGCCAACATGCCTTCAACAGTATCAAGGTTATATTTTGTCTATTTTGCACCAAGTATCAAAAGTAAACATCATTTTATTATTGAAAAGCTATTTTGGATACATTTTGGATATCATTTTACAGCAATTTGTCAGTTACAACAGTGACCCAAGAGTAACACAACAATTACACAACAGTGACGCCAACATGCCTTCAACAGTATCAAGGTTATGTTTTGTCTATTTTGCACCAAGTATCAAAAGTAAACATCATTTTATTATTGAAAAGCTATTTTGGATACATTTTGGATATCATTTTACAGCAGTTTGTCAGTTACAACAGTGACCCAAGAGTAACACAACAGTGACACAACAGTGACGCCAACATGCCTTCAACAGTATCACGGTTATATTTTGTCTATTTCCTATCAAAACGTAGGAAATATCAAGATTTTTCATTTGTGAAATATGCAAATTAACACACACCATTACACATACTTGTTGCAAAACACATAAGCGATGGAGTCAAATCTGGTATATGGTTCGTGTCCATTCATTTGGGTTACTTCTTTTACTGTAAAAGTCTTTCAAGGTTATCATATAACATAAGTAACATTCATAAGCATAAGCATCATCACAAGGGAAATTATTTCATTATAGATCTCATTTTGAGGCATTTTCATCATTTTACAGTGATTTTTCATACATTGACAACGCTGCGACTTCCGATAACCTGTCAATTTAGTCTAGAAACGCAACAGTGACGCATGTCAGTGGGAGCGCAACAGAAAATCGGCGAAAATAACACAACAGTAACACAGTGAATGAACCCCGAAGCGACGCAAGCGTGACGCGAGTGCAGTGGGAGCGCACAAGATTCAAAGAGTGTAAAATACAATATCACAGTTGTCTACTCTAGTCTAAAACTAGTAAAAGCTAACTCTAGATCCTGGGTTATTTCGTTCGACTCATTTTTCGAAGACAGTGGAAGACGAAAGATCCCACCTTTTCTATTATGTGTGGGTTTTGTGATGTTAGAAGGAGAACTGTATTCTTTTTGTCAGTGATTACTGTCCAATACTTGCCGGTGCTGTTCCACAACTGGGACATCCTGTACAGAAAGCGCCTTTTCTGAGAGTTGGACTTTGGTTTCGGTATTCTGATCGTGTTCATTCTGGTTGAGCGTGTTCGGTAGTTGTGAATCTCAGACTGAAAGGTGATTTTGCCGTGCAGAGCTTTTGGTTGTTTGGTGCATGAGCATGATTCTTTCGAAAAAGTGGCAAGGCTTTTCTGTTGAAATTTGTCCCTTACCGTCAGCCAGCCTAAGATCTTCAGCATAAAGTCCACATGTGTTACGATCACAACCAAGAGCAAGTCTTGCGGCCCTGTTCTGAACCACCTGTAGTCTTCTTATGTTCTTCTGTGGTTTGTTTCCCCAAACGGAGCAGCAGTAGTCTATATGTGGAATTATCAAGGCGTTGACTACGGCTATTCTCTGCTGACGTGGTAATGAGTCCTTAACTCTCCTCACCTGATTGTCAAGACAATTTCTTTGGTATAAATGATTATTATTGTATGACGTATATAGTTGCAAACTGAACAAAATGTCAGTGATCATTTTGCGTTTGAAGTAAATAAACCTCAATGAAGTTGTTCTTCCACTACTCCGAAAGCACGCTCGCATCGACAAAATTTCTCTCTCATCCGAAAAAAGAAACGCTAACTCCTACAGCCGGGTTGGTAGCTGGCCTCCCAAAGTGAGAGAACTTTTTGTTCTGTGGGTGAGAGAGAATTTCAGCGTTGTGTGTCGGAATATTATGATTTTTGAGACAATGTCTATAATATAACAGAATGTCATTGTTAAAAGGTTTATCATTGCAAGCTGAAGAAAATGACTTTTTCATTGCCCGTTTTAAGTGAAGAAAACCTGAGAAAGTTGTTCTTCCACTACTCCGAAATGCGCTCTCGCATCGATCAAATTTCTCTGTCACCCAAACCAAAAAAAATCCCTCACTCCTACAGCCGGGTTGGCAGGGAAAGTCTCCCGAAGTGAGAGAACTTTTTGTTCTGTGTGTGAGAGAGAATTTCGGCGTTGTGTGTCGGAAAAATATTGATTATCAGAATGTATTTGGTATAAGTGATTATTATTGTATGATGTATATCGTTGCAAACTGAACAAAATGTAAGTGTACATTGCCATTTTGAAGTAAACAAAACTCAAGGAAGCTATTCTTATACTACACCGAAAGCGCTCACACGTACACATCGACAAAATTTCTCTCTCACCCAGAAAAAAAAACGCTCACTCCTACAGTCGGGATGGCAGGAAAAGCTTCCCGAAGTGAAGAGAACGTTTTGTTCTGTGGGTGAGAGAGAATTTCAGCGTTGTGTGTCTGAATAATATAGATTGTCAAGACAATATCTTTCGTTTTTTTTTTGTTTGGTATAAGCGATCATTATTGTATGATGTATATCGTTGTAAACTAAATAAAATGCCAGTGATCATTTTGCGTTTGAATTAAATAAACCTCAATGAAGTTGTTCTTCTACTACTCCGAAAGCGCTCTCACATCGACAAAATTGCTCTCTCACCCAGACCAAAAATCCCTCACTCCTACTCCCGGGTTAGTAGGGAAAGCCTCCTGAAGTGAGAAAACTTTTATATAATATAACAGAATGCCACTGCTAGAAAGGTTTATCATTACGAACTGAAGAAAATGACACTATTCATTGCCCTTTTGAAGTACAAAAAGCTCAAGGAAGTTGTTCTTCTACTTCTCCGAAAGCGCTCTCACATCGACAAAATTTCTCTCACTCAGACAAAAAAATCGCTCACTCCTACAGCCTGGTTGGCAGGGAAAGACTGCCGAAGTGAGAGAACTTTTTGTTCTGTGGGCGAGAGTTAATTTTAGTATTGTGTGTCTACAAAGAATAGTTGTATCAAAGAATAGTTTGTCTTTGGGAAAGTATATTTTAATATGTGTTTGAGAGCTGATTTCTGTGTTTGTTTGAGACAAAAATTGCACATTTGTTGACGCGCCATATTCTCGTGGTGTCTGCACTATGTGAAGAATGCAATCAACCCCCAAAACTTTAAAGTCGTCGTACTTATGCATCCGAACAAGGATCTTTTAATCAGTTCTCTTCAGGGACGGATTTTTTCCAGCTGAAGCTCCATCATCATGGGTGACTGAAAAGGCGTGACTGACTTGTAGAAACTTCTTGCTGCGTATGTGAAAAATTCAGCCTCAGTTTTGGAGTGATATTTGTTTTTACAGATGTTATGTGTGACTGCCGAAAACTATCTGAAAGCGTATCTAGAAAGATATCGAGTGTGTACGTTTGAGTCGCTAAAGGACAACTTATATGACATGTTTGTGTGCATTCTATGCCTCCAGAGACATTCCAGCTACGGTATACTTCCAATACGTGTCTCAATTTGTGAAAAACCAAATCATATAAGCTATATAACTAGTCAAAAGTCAAAGTCATTCTGGATAATTCTCCAGTTGAAGTGCTTCACAACCGTTTTTGCAAAAGTATTCTAGGAGTTCATAGAAACGCCAGCAACTTGGCATGTAAAGCTGAACTCGGAAGATTTCCATTAGATGTTGATGTTTCAGTTAGGATAGTTAAATATTGGTTGCGGCTAAGACAACTGGAGACATGTACACATCCTTTACAAGTAGACGTTCTATTGTCCCAACAAAATGATATGATGAATAGTAACAAGAATAACTGGTTGTATCACGTTAAAGAAATTCTAGATAGTAGCGGTAATTCATTCATCTGGCACAGTAACAATGTAAATGTTGATAGCAAGTATGTTTGTGTATCGCTAAGGAAAAGGCTAACAGACATGTATACTCAAAGATCTCTTCACCAATTATCTGTTAATGTTGGTAAGTTAAGACTGTATAAGAAACTTAAATCTGAGTACAGTATGGAGAGTTACCTATACCACTCAGATTTTGAGCTAAGATCCGCTTTATGTAAAATGAGGATAAGTGCTCATTCATTAGAAATAGAGAGGGGCAGGTACAAAAAACTGTCCGTTGACGAGAGAACATGTAAATACTGTTCAGAGAAAGCAATGGAAGATGAAATGCATTTCATTTGTCAATGTTCACATTACAGTTCCGAAAGAAACAAACTTTTCCTTAAAATCTACAAAAATTTCCCAAGCTTTTATAATCTTACCGACCAACAAAAATCCATCTTCTTGCTTAAGTCGTCCAACCCCTTTATATATGAAAATGTTGGACAATTCATCTTCCACTGCATACGGAAAAGAGGTCAAACCCATTAAATAGCTTAAGTAGAAATAGATTTAGTTTAGACGTTATTCCCTTTTGATTTATCTATGATTATCATTTCCCTTCTTTGTTAAGTATGTCTATGTTTATGTATACCACTTTATGTGTACTACTTTACTCTGTATGCAATTAGCCCTCGGGCATGAATTTGCAATAAAGAATATTTATTTATATTCTTTTCTCTGCATAAACAGTTCTGTGAGCATAAACATAAGCGCTGAGTGAGAATAAGAGGCGTAAACACCAAAATCGATGTTGTGTCAGGAATGTTATAGCCTCTATATTGAAGAATAAAGTACATGTTGAACCGAGAAACCGTCTGTATATGCTTGCATTCATAACATTTCTGAACCTTTTAAAAATCTGTCACTGTCTGTTGACCAATGTTAATAAAAGTTAATAAACATCACATCTTCTGCCACAACTGTCTCTAGCCTTTTGTTATCGCTTGACCATTTTTTCTATAAATAGCTATGACAAGGTTATGTCTGAAGATTACAAGTCAAGTCAAATTTATTGCAAAACGATTGCATCAGGTACAAAGTATGGCAAGTAATATTATTAACAACTACAAACTATCTACAACAGTATACAACCAATAATCTACATGAATAGCTATGACATTCAAGGTTATGTCTGAAGATTACGTTTGATACATAGGTGTGGTGCCTGATAGCGGTACGTTATTGTGTATTTTAAACTAATGCATGTTGTATATTGAATATATCGAAAGTTAGGTCGATGGCCTTTATACTTATACTTTTGTAACACGCTAAGGTTAAAAAAATTGTGATATCACGGTTTCTTGAGACATCGTTCTAGTGTGTCACCACGATATTTCTACTTACGGTAATAGACTAGTAAATTCAATTTAACAGTATACTTGAGTAAAATTCAGGTGTCTTCAGCCTAGCACAAGGAGAATTGATCATGAAAATTTATTTTGATAAGCTCAACATAAAATATTTTGGTGATTGTTGCATTATTCTCGTGTCTGCCACATGAGAATATGCCTAACTAGTCTACCATTTGTGTGTTACCGCGGCCAATACACATCCTTGTTTACAAGGTGTTGTGAAAGGTGTTTATTGATTTCATAACCAGGTGTGAATTGTGCCCCGCAACTCCGATCGTGATTTAACCCTCGGTGGTGGTGTAAGGCTCGATCATGGATAACGCACGGTCGTGATGTAAGGCCCGGTCGTGATGTAAGGCCCGGTCGTGGTGTAAGACTCAGTCGTGCGTTAACAATCGGTCACAGTGACAGGCGCGATCGGTCGCAGTGAAAGGTCCGGTCGTGTTTAAACGATCGTTCTTGTGAGTGCCGCGGAGGTAAAGACGCGAGGGTTAAAAACACAGCGATCTAAGTGCGGTAAAGCACCGACGTTGTCGGGACGGTAATTTTCCGCCGATAACTTGGCTGGCTATCGAACACGGAAAAAAATTCTTAGGCCGTAAACTTGACTTTAGCCGCGTTGTATACAACGCGGCTACATGGCCCGATACCGATCCGTGTGCTTGTCGAGACAGGCTTCCCTCCCCAGCACACGTACGTACGGGCGCCCGGTTCTCTGTCACGGTAAACCGTAGTTATCGGGCGTTTCCAGTACACCGCGGCCTTTTTACAGGCCATAACAGATAACTACGTCTGACATCGTTTCAGAAACTTCTCCCATGTACGTGTGTTAGGGAGGGAGGCCTTAAAACTCGACAAGCACGCGGATATTTTATAGGCTAAAACTCGGTGTTGTGCTTGCCGGGCGTGCGATACGCCTCCATTTTAAAACACTGAAGAGAAGTGATGTTCTGCCGGCGGTCAGCTTTATTTCCAACATGCCTCAATTTTTAATCAAAAACTATCATTACCTGGCGAGGTGTCATGTTTGTCGAGAGCACTGACGGGGTTAAAGTTTTGGATGTTGTGATTTAGATGAACTAGAAAGGGATTTGTCGGGTTTTCGGCCGATTCCACGGGCCGGCGGGGGTGTTGGAGGGACGTCCCCTATGCCCGGTAAACATACCATTTCCGGAGGAGCGTCCCCTAATTGAGGGAGGAACATCCCCTTGCCCAGAGGAGCGTCCCCTTGAAAGTCGAGGAGTGTCCTCTTTTCTAGAGGAGTGTGCACATTCGCGAGGGATGTCCCCATTCGATTGGTCGGGGTGA
>NW_023365797.1:25980-27345 GCF_000003815.2 Branchiostoma floridae
ACAAAAAATCCCGAATAACTACGTCTGACATCGTGTTAGAAACTTCTCCCATGTACTTGTGTTGGGGAGAGAGACCTTAAAACTCGACAAGCACGCGGATATTTAGGCTAAAACTCGATGTTTTGCTTGCCGGGCGTGCGGTACGCCGCCATTTTAACACTGAAGACTGGTGATGTTCTGCCGCGCGGGCGGCTTTTTTTCCAACATGCCTCAATTTTTAATAAAAAACTATCATTACCTGGCGAGGTATGACGTTTGTCGAGAGCACTGACGGGGTTAAAGTTTTGGATGTTGTGATTTAGATGAACTAGAAAGGGATTTGTCGGGTTAGCGGCCGATTCCACGGGCCGGCGGGGGTGTTGGAGGGACGTCCCCTATGCCCGATGACCATACCATTTCCGGAGGAGCGTCCCCTAATTGAGGGAGAAACATCCCCTTTCCAAGAGGAGCGCCCCCTTGAAAGTCGAGGAGTGTCCTATTTTCTAGAGGAGTGTGCACATTCGCGAGGGATGTCCCCATTCGATTGGTCGGGGTGATAAAGTGAGCTCATCTTACAATGTTCATGTAACTGTTTATCTGGCACACATAGTCCAGTTACCCACCACTGGTTCTCCCTGGCCAGTAAGCGGAATAAAGCAGTAACTATATGGCATGGTTGGACAAGTCCACGAGCCCTATTGTCCTGGGCAGGTGAAAGTGCTGATCGGGCAAGTGTATGTCCTACCCAACTTGAGATTAATGTGAGATTTTTCCATGAGTGAGATTTTCATATACATGTACAGTCATGGCATTGAGCATTGGTCAATGCAGAAAAATAGAGAACATTGAAAAAAAAATCCAAGGTTTGGGCAAGGAAGTTTTGTTATGTACTTGCCCTATAGGACAAGTGAATTTTAGAAAACTTTCACAATCCTTTATGGAGGACTCAGTACCCTGTTTATTTAATCTTACCCTTTTTGTTGGCTGAAGTATACTGTCAATGTGCTAATTCGATGATGCCTGTGTCTTTTCATGTTTTCTAGTAAATTCTACATACATGTCCTCAATAGCTGTAGTTAAGAATAGCCCTTGTTCAGGCTGATTCCTTGTCTAAGTTGGAACACAGGCACCTATCTATGGGCCCTCTGCTCTGCTACTTGTATTGTAAACAGCTTGGCCTAGAAGCTGAGACTGTATCATGTGACATACCTAGGGCTGAGTCATGTGACTGGCCTAGAACAGCCACTAGTTAGGCATACATGTCTGTACAAGTTAGTCAATTTGAGTAGTCTGTTGGGCATGGACAACTGTTACAGTACTTTCACTCCATGTACGCCTAAATAGTGGCTGTTCCAGGCCAGTCACATGACTCAGTCCTAGGTATGT
>NW_023365797.1:28143-37128 GCF_000003815.2 Branchiostoma floridae
CCTCGATTTTCATTCTTCTACTGAGTACCATATCCAGGGGAAGGGGTGACCAAAAGGTCAAACAGATAGATGTACAAGGAAGTACAGGCACATGGGGGCTCTGTGTCAACTCATTTGTCATTTGTCTTGTTACCATCTTGGAAGGTCTTGGTGGTCTTAAAACAACTGAAGTTTGCTCAATTCAATTGCCATTTATTGTGACACTTTTTCAGAATCAAGAATCATGAACTTTCAAAAAATGTGTCAAATGCAAAGTCTTTCAGGGATTCTTGTGTAATAGGTTACTTAAGTCACCTTGATGTCACTGCACCAGCATAATTGCAATCAAGGTTTGTACTGCATGGATGCAATTATGTAACTGAATATTTACCCTTCCATTTACTGTACTGCCTGGGTACAACAAATAAAGTCAAAGACTCACAGTATTAGCATACATCATTACATGTACATGTTGCATGCCTTAAAATGCTGAGGTTTTTTTTCCTACACTCTCCTTGACCAAACAAAACAAAACCATAACAAAGGACATCCATCTACAAATAGTTTCTAATTTCCTTCTTTTTGGACAACTAGAAATACTACCGGTAGTAGGATTTTATAAACTGCCTTGATACATGTAATTCAAGCCAGTGGCACATGTGGCTGGGGCAGCCCCAGGCAGCGGGGCAGACCTTAATAAGGTGTGACCACCCCCTGCTGACCCCCTGTCTAGCGAAGAAGTTGACATGTAACCCAGGCAGGGACATGCAGTCCTGCTAGCCTGCATGATAAATGATGATTAATTGTGGGAGGACTGGTGCGGCACCAATACAAAGGTCCACAGGGAAGTCAAGTGGTGCCGCACAGGTACCCAAAGTGCCAAGCTAATGCCCAGAACATGCCGCACCAGTGTGGCACAGATATGGAGTTTGAGAAGGGATATATATATAACGGAAGCGCACAAAAAACACTTACCAGTAGAACCACAACAGTTACTGCAGTTCTTGGTTATGAGTATGGGTGAGAACTGACCAAACCTGATCACTTTTCAGTGCAGCTACAGATTGATAAATGTATGTCTGAAGCACACAAAGAACACTACAATTGTACTCTTGGTTATACACTTGAGATACAGTGATACACTCATGGGTACCAATATGGCAGAAACCAGCCTAAACCTCAGTTTCTAATGCAGTACTTCACCTAGTAAGTTGACCTGTCTTGCAATCTTGCATTTACTCACTCTATAAATACAGATAGAGCTGAATCAGATGTGTTTAGTACAGTGATTCACAGGAGTATAACATGATCATACAATGTATATCTCCTCTTCAAGTTGCTCTAAAAATGAATGTCATTGTCCAAATGACATCTTAACCTCTATTTCATGACTTAGCCTCTTTACTTAGCACTAAAGAAGATAAGGTGAACAACATCTTAGCAAGTAGCCCCAAGTCCAGTTTCTAAGTACTGTACAACATTCAAGACACACAGACTGCTCCAGTACATTAAGTCTATAAGGCAGAGGTTGCCTTGCGAGGATCAAACAAAGAGTATCCTCTCTGAAAGGTAAAGCCTGGTGCAGGGGTGACATTTGACAGCATCAGGAAGAGCTCAGCCTTCTCAGAAGCCTTGATTCAGGAGGGGTCAGGATCTTAGGGTGAAGACGAGGAATGAAGATTTAATGACGTACCCCGGTAGTAGGTGAGGAAGTTAAGGTAAGTAATTCAGGGACGTGCAATTTGCAATCAGTTATTGATAAGTCCAAGTAGAATGCAAGAATCAGTATGCAGAATATCAACAGGTAGGTTGAACCGTGCTACAAACAGGTGCTGAGCCAACCACCAACTGATGCTGTGAGCAGAAAATATTCTCCATTGCCCACAAAAAAATATGCCGCACACATTGTGTATGGCCGTGTGACAAAGAAAAAAAATGACCCAGTTTGGACCATCAGCACCTTCTCTTTTCATGTGACAGATTTCCCATCATGGTAAACATGTGCGAGTGCGCATGCACGGCGACAACTCTAGATCTGCATCAGAGGAAATTACCGAAGAGAAGGGCCATGAGCTCCATTCTCATCAACTCCAATTAGACCAGCCTAACGAGGCCTTTCTGCCAGCAGCTGCACCACAGGGCCACTAATGAGGGATGCGCCCTACATGATGTCTTGTCACATGTTCATCCCTTGTGCGGTACAGAAAGGTGACTCATTTGATATTGAAAGATATTTCATGTAATCCTTTTGGGATTCATCTACAATGTGCACGTTTTCCTATTATCACTTAGGATATACTTGCTTGCTTGCAAAAATAAAAACAGCATAAAACTCTTTCCCCATTGTGTTTCTTTGTTGCTACCTTTTTATTCTTTATCCCTGTTTCTTTGCGTTTCATTATTTTTTCTGGATTTATGGTGCATCATTTGACTATCTATGCTGAGCAGGAAGTATGCTGTGTACTGAATAGATGTACCACTCATTCACTATCCGGCTTATTGTCCGTTGTTCCCCGTCAGACCATAGATAGACATGCTTTAGGGTTTAAGATATAGATCTGTGATACATAAGGACACTTCCAAAGGAGGCAGAGGACGACACGAAACAAGAATCGACTGCTAATATGGCTGCTGATCGGTGATGTCTCCAGCTTAGAATTTTGTTCTGTCCCAGTCATTGTTTGGGAGCCCCCCATGTTGTTGATTTTCCTGTTTAAATATGTCCTTTTAAGCTTATCAAAGAACATTTTAAACAGTTTCCTGTCATTTGGGGATGGATGGGGTTTTATGTTCGCGGTTTTCGCGTTGAAAATTTACCGCGAACTTAAAACCGCCGCAAACATTTTTCCATGGCAGTAAGAGACTTCTGAATCAGTGCATGGTGCTACCGCAAACTTAAAACCACAGTCTTTTTGCCACTGCCGCGAAATTAAGTCCCCATGAACTTAAGTGCATTTACACTATGTGCAGCTGACACAGCACAGAAGCCACAGGATGACGATGACACTAAAAAAAGCCACTGAATGACCCGTGACAGCTCTGAGCAAGCCAACCAATGATTGTTACATGGAGTCGTGACAAGCCCGACTTGCTGTACATCACATGTATACATTTCCTTTATTGCTGTTTTCGAAGCAGGCGCTTAATATACAGTCCATGAAAGTATTCTGTATGCACAGTGAGCATTCAATAACTCTGTGCTAATCCATCCCATTACAGGCTGAAAGCATTTTGAATTGGCCCTGTTGGGCTTCATACAACATAGCCTCTGTTTTCATCAAGACCTAAAGAATGACCGAAGGGACTTGATGTGCAATCAATATGTAATGGACCACAGTAATTCCATGCTCATTACATCAAGTAAAATATTCTGTAACATCATATATTAACCAGTTTACAAGACTGTTGTGACAAAATTCAATAGACTACACTCAAAGCTTTTGTGAGGAAGTAAAATGGCTCATCAATGTCTAAATTGTGACTAAAATCGGTTCAGATAACTATAGTTACTATAATTTTATATACAATATCATCATACATATCTACATGTCACTTAACCAACCAAGTATTCTCAAGATTTGGTATTTTATTTGTTTCATCTGTGCTTTTCTTTCTGTCACCGTTGTGTTAAGAATCTTGATCATCCAACACTTTGTAAGTGGTGCATTAGGGAACTCATCAACCACCTCATTTCAGCAGCTTCGCTCTGTTTCAATAAAAATCAGGCTAATGAGTTTTCCGAAGTAGAGCTAATGAGAAGCAGCTCTAGTCATTAAAGCCATGAAGAAGGCGATAAGCTAAAGGTATAACGCTAGTTCACCTTTATCCACGGGGTAACCTATATCCGTTGTTGTGAAAACGGTATTTAAGAACATATGTCATATGGACAAATGGTGGTTTCAAAGTGCAACATGTTTAAAATCATCATAATGTGAAACCAACGTCTGTCAATTTGATGCCCGTAAATACCATTCATTTAAGACCAACGTATATAGGTTACCCCGCGGATATATGTGAACTGGCATTACCGAAATGTTGGCATGTAACAGTTAGTTGGTTATGTATAGAAAAATTCATACATATGACTATTCCCACTGATGCATAAGCTTAATTTGAGTAAACTAATTTTTTTTCCACACATCAACCAAACAGCTGGTGCAGGTAGGCTGTTGGGCAGATTGAGAAAATGTAGGGCAGGTTAATTAGAACATTAGATACAGTTCTGGCCTGTCATCTTTCCTGTTCTCTACAGTGGAGAGGGGCCAGCTGCTGTCTTGAAGAACCATCTGGAGCAGTTGTCTATGACTATTGATGAAGTTGGAGAAAACTTGACTTAATGGACCGTGGTAGAACCCCATATTGAACAAATAGAACCCCCTGTTCTATTCCAAATAGGGCATTTTTCTTTGGCCTGTTCTGAGAGGATTTCAGGGCCCAAAAAGCTAAACCCATGTCAGTCACTATTATCAACTTAATTGTGGCAGCAGTTCTGTCCTACTCACGTTGTCTTTGACCGAGGTGTTAAATAAAACAGGGGGGGGGGGGGGGGCTTATGGCGTTCGGCTTTTCTGGCAGTGCCAAACATAAATGGGATGTCTGTGAGGATGACATTAGGAAATCAGAAAACATCAAAACGATCACATCCGACAAGCAGACAAATTTTTCTTCAACTATAAGCAGTCGAAGAGCGGAAATGTACTGTTATAATCAGTGAGGATGTTGCCGAGGGTGACGTCAAAAGGATGTGGCTAATATGGGAGGTGGGCTGTGCTTCCCGGAAGGAACGACATTCCACGGAAAAAATTACAAAGGACTTCTAATATAGTTGACGTCAAAGGACTAGTTATAGGTACTATACATCTATATTAGAGAAATGAATCGCACTATACAAAAAAATCCATCTGCAGATGTACAAAATGTATGTCAAAATGTCAAAAGAACAAATAGAAGTTGAGTGGAGCATACATGTAAGTCAGAGAAAACATTAGACTTCATTGATTTTTTAGCCCAAATTGCAAAAGCCATATTGGCTCATCTCCCACCACTATCACCATCAGTATCAGCCAGATCCATAACTACATGTATTGAACAAACAATGATACAAGGAGGTGTCCACACCAGCATCAAGACAAACTAGCTAAAAGTCTTAGGATGGCATATCACATATTTAGTTAAGATAACAGCTTGTCAACTCAGATGCTGCTAAAAGGAGTTGGTGCATGTAATTGCTTGCAATGATAGGATCTCTATGGGTAAATAAAATTACTGTACAATGCTTAGGTTTCAGACTAAATGCGTTTTACACTCCCCCTTTGAATTAACCTAAGTTATAAGAGAAAAGATTCAACATATGACCCTGTATATCCATGGGAGAAGTGTATCTTCTATCATGATGGCTAGCCAAGTGCTTTTTTTCCCTTCAACTGACATGAGACAGTCTACTCTGTGACGTAACATGGGGCTTGAAATGTCCCAGAGCTTGCAGTGTTAAAAATGCGAATGCTTATCTTGATTATAGACTTATATATATTAAAGACCATTCATCCCTAAAACTGGATTATAATTACTTCAGGACAGTGGCAACAGCTTCAGTGACGAACTTCTCTTTGTAGCTTGCACAGGTGTGTTTGCTTCAAGGCTACACAAAATCTTGCCGTCTTTTACTTCCAAATCCGCAGAACGACTCTATCCGGGCATACAATAAAGTTTTGGGAAGCCATGATGGTGTTTGCTAGCCTGGGTACCATCCTATTTTTACCCTTTACCCTTGCTGCCTAAGGGGGCTGCTAGTGTAAGGGGCCCGGTAGAAATAGGATGATACCCGGGCTAGTTGTTTGTGTCTGTCGTATCATCATGTTGTGACTGAGGCAGAGATAGATTGATAGATAGTCTGAGTGGTGCACAAACAGTTCAGGCAAACAAACCAGCTGGCTAACAAGGCTACGTCAGTCGTATTCAGTGGATCAGCCACTCAAATGGAGACAAAATTGCACACTAATGTCAGGCCCTGGCAGAGGAAAGATCTCATGTTTTTATATTCAAGTGAACATAACTTCTTTCTAAACTATTATTAGCCAGATTAAATACTATGCAGTTATTTCAACCAAAATAATGTAGAAAAGTTCACCTCAAGGCAAACCAATAGAAAACTTTGTCTTTATCTCAATGTCTTGATGTTGTTGCTCAAAGTTGAAAGTTGGAACCAACAAATTAGATGACTCAGAAGACAAAACACTTACCATGTAAAGCAGTAAAACTAAGCCAAATGTAAAAATGTGGACACGAACTCTGCTATAGACAAATGTATGGACATTTGGGAACAAACCTCATGACCCAAAGCTGAGAGTATTTGTCCTATACACACATAAAAGTGTCACTCCCTTAATGCCTGTATATCACCATGGAGTGTTTGTTCCTGCTCCAGGGCAAATAAAACAGTTAACATGAAAAGGGTGGCATCCTGACTGGACCTGAGAAACAGTCCATGCGATGACACACACGACGACGCAAGCTGAGTAACTGGGCAAACATTACTGTGCTGTGCCGTAAAGTCTGTAATACACCTCTTCAAGTAGGATGTAGTTTATTACCAAAAAAAACACAACAACAACAGCCAATTAAGATTCCTACGTGTAGTTTGTTTCTTATATACGTCTTTGGCAGAGACTTTTCATCTTGCTGCAAATGTAGAAGACTTCCAAATATGGTAAGCCTGCTAGCCTTTGCAGAACGTGCATACGTCAATATGACAATTAAATGAAAGTGCACTCCAATTGATGGATTCACTGCTCTTTCAGACTCTTCAGGCTATCTTTTGAGAACAAAGACTGTCCAGAATTTGTCTGGTGGATGACAGTTTGAAAGGTGACACAAAGAATAAGAAGGTGGAAGCTGTCCTGTTTGATATGGCTGGTGCCACACACGTCTGTACCATGTCTAACATACAGAAAACCCAATGAAGAAAACCAATGTATCCGTTTTAAAATGGACAAAAATGGGTGTTTAGGAAACAGAAGATATCAAAACATTCAACCAAATAGGTTTGTCAAAATTTTCATAAAAATACGACATTGTGAAAATTGATTTTTCACCAGTTTTATTGCTTTTTCAGAGCTTAAGATTCAATTTTGCAGGATTATCGTGGCAAAATGCAATTACTGATCCCAATCCAATGCAATAAGGTGGAAAGCTGGGAAGATCCATGCGCATTTCCTTCAAGTATGCTGCATGCAGTTAAGCCATGCCAATATGAAATGTTAGCTTGGCTGTAATTTGCGCCGCAGGCACAGATTGCACAGCATGGCGTTTTCATCCTGATGCAGCCCCATGTGCAGAAAGCGGGAACACAAATTGAGCTTTGGCAGGCATAAAGGCTTTTCTGACTAGCTAGAGATACATTTCCGGCAGTTTCAAGACTCATAAAAAGTCCGCATTTTGTATCCCATTTCATAAGCTATGGTCTATCAGCTTTTGAAGTGACAAAAATAATTTCTTTTCCCACATATGAAGGAACAACAGTCATGTCAGTGTATAGCCTTTCATTGTTTTTCCTTGAACTTTTCCGCCTGTGGACAAATTGATCTCAGAGTCTGTAATTTGTGGTGCTATGTTTTTAGTTTCCAAGGAAACCACGCCAGTGTGGGAGAATCCGTCGTCATAACAAAAATGATTACAGTTTTTTGCACAACATGATTCAGCGGTTGGTGACCATGCCCCTGGACATCAAGGTCGGGAGTTTGAAACCTGACTGCAGTGACTTACCAGGCTTGCGTGCAGAACTGGCAAGAGCTGTACTTGCCCTCATATTAAAGGACAGCATCAGAAAATTTTCAATTCATTATTTTCCAGTAGTTTACTCATTAAAAAGTTGATGTACGTCAATTTTTACATTGATCCGCCTAATATGACCCTGTAGACACGTTTGAACTTCGCGCTCTCCTCCTTTCCCCGCCGCGCTGGCCGATGACGTAATGGCCGCGTTCTGAGAGTCTGACGTCACAGATCCAAAACTTCTAGCCAGCCATTTTGCTCCGTGAACCTCGGTCCTCTCAGCGGTAAATAATCACTCCGCCATTCTGGAGTTCAGTCCGTAGTTGTTGACAATTACTTTCGTGGACCTGTAAGTCGCATTGTGACCTGTCTACGAAGCCATAGTCCCCGGGAGACTAAACATGAATGAGCTTGCCTGCGAGTAAACCGCGCGGCGACGGGACGAAATCAAAACAATGGCGGTGGGGAAGGTTCACGCATCGTGCCATTCTGGACTGTTACAAGAGCGAGTTTGGGTCAATCCTTACCTTCTCCTTTCCGGACAGCACAGCGATAATTGCACGTAAGCTTCCACGAATTTTGGTTGAATTCACAGTTGTCCAACTGGCAGTGACATTAAAAAAAAAAAGAAACATTTTCCTCTGACAACATCGGACGATCCCCTTTTCGCGCCGAAACATACATACAACACAGGCCGGCATTGTGAATGGCGCGAAATGTCGGCTTCGTTTGAGAGTCCGTGATTTATTTTGATGGAACACCCAACAATCTCCGCCAAAGCTACATGATTGAAAAACCGGACAGTGCAGATAATTTACCTGAGAAACAGAAAATAAAGTGAGAGGCGAGGCGTAACTCGCTCGAATCTGTACAAGTTGCGGTGCTATCTGTTTCGGCGCGATAAGGGGATCGTTCGATATGTAATGATCAAGGGTATGTTGTCAGAGGAAAATGTTTCTTTTTTTTAATGTCACTGCCAGTTGGACAACTGTGAATTCAACCAAAATTCGTGGAAGCTTACGTGTAATTATCGCTGTGCTGTCCGGAAAGGAGAAGGTAAGGATTGACCCAAACTCGCTCTTGTACTAGTCCAGAATGGCACGATGCGTGAACCTTCCCCAACGCCATTGTTTTGATTTCATCCCGTCGCCGCGCGGTTTACTCGCAGGCAAGCTCATTCATGTTTAGTCTCACCGGGGACTATGGCTTCGTAGACAGCTCACAATGCGACTTGGT
>NW_023365797.1:47945-69204 GCF_000003815.2 Branchiostoma floridae
ATATAAAGAAACTGGTCGGCACTGTCTCACGTGCAACTTCATGTGTGGAGATTTCTGAGCCGATAGGCCAAAGAAGCGACTCTTGAACATGTGCCTATCTACAATGGAATCTACAATACCCATTGTATTCCATTATGTAGTCCTCTACCAATTCTTTTCTATCTCTTGGTTCTTTATCTCAAAAGACATTCCAGTGTACATTACCATATAACATTATCTGATCTCTCGCACGGAATCTTATTATGAGTTCAAACTGATAAACCTCAGGGCTGTAAACCTCAAACCTTAGCAACTAAGTAAACTGGACATTCCCACAGAGCAACCCTGTAGCAAAGAATTTGTCAATTTTGTAATTAAATAAAGGTACATGTAGAAAATGAAGCCAACTTTATCAACACTTGCAGAGAAGATGTGATTTTAATCATTTTGCTTCATCAAGACCATTCTCCAAAAACAACTTAAGGCAAATGACGTGTATGGAGTCCTGTTTTGTCATTCCCTGTACGATGATGTCACAGAGTCATATTTATTATTGCCTGCATGCCCGTGGCATCCTCTACACTGCAGTGGTGCATGCCCCCTAACTACAGAAAAGGGAACTGCAGCAAACCCACAAGATTATGCTGCAGAAACCAGGCAAGGAAGGACATCCAGCATAACTCATCTGAACTGCAGCACTACATTTTCGTTCATGAAAACTCTGCCAGCACTAAACGGTTTATAGCACTAAGAGAATGGAGTCAAACAAAACCCATCACTACATGTATCTATCTGAACTGGAGAAGACATGTAATTTCTACCAGCCTCATGCAGCTTGTAATTTGTAAGCAAAATAATGCTGGTAATTAGCCTGGGTACCATCCGGGTTCCCTCCTATATGCTCAATTCTGCTACCCGTCTGGCGAACTGTACACTCATACCTTTTCTAGAGCGCTCATTCAAAAAGGTGTTTGAATACAGCGATCAGTTAGCCATTCCAGCCACAATTGTTCAAACAGGCGCTTGAACCTATTCCTTAATTCACTCATTTGTAGGGACCAATCAGCGCCCTCGTCCATAATTTGGACGATTTCAGATGTTAGAGACTTCAAGGCTCCCAGACGGAACAGCAGAGAAGAGACTGTATATAGTGTATAACAAATGTCGGAGCAAACTACTTTCCAGATGGTACCTATAGGCTAGCAGGTAACAGCCCAAGTAAAACAACTTATCACTGCAAATAGACACCGATCGAGCCAGCTTAAAATTTTTCTTCACAACTCTTTCAGACATTGTAGTCTGGGCACCATCCAGAAAGTAGTTTGCTCCTATGTTTGCTTCTGCTATCTGCCTGGAGACCTGCACATTCAAACGATTTGGTGCTAACAATGATTCAGCAGCTGCTTAATATAGGTTTCCCTGTACTTAGGTTTTAATAGTAACTACATTTTCACTCCATAGAATGATGGAGTGTTCAATTAGTATACAACTTTTCTTGAAGACGTCAGGAAAGTGAACAGGTCTTACTGAACGTGTTTCTTTGTATTTTTCTTTGCTCATGAGAATGATGAGAACACTCAGAAATAGCACATGCATGGCCATTAGGCATTGAAAAGTTACTAGTAATGGGTACATGTTTCTTTCCATTGTAGTTTGGACATGCGGCAGAAAACGTGCATGTCTCTGCAAACCTGAGAGCTAAAGAACATTGTTACGTATACAATATTCTGTAATAGTATACTGTAGCTTATGAACATAACAATACACCAGTTCCTCAAGCAACCAGACTATGATTTTAGAAACAGTCAACAGTTTCAGAATAATTTTAACATTAAGCATGAGGTATGAAGCATGTCGTGATGCCTTGACTTTGATAGAATAAATGTATTCACGCTTGTCGTTAGTTCTATCATCTGGCATGTTACTGCGCATGTTGAACAATTCTGATTCAATGTCAGTCTTATAAAAACTTTATAAAAATTGATATTCCTACCAAACCATACCTTGTCTGTTGATACTGTGTTAGGCATAATGCAGGGCTCGAATTTAACACTTGCGCACTCTCGCCGCAACAGTAGTTTTCTCAGTGCGAGAGTTGTTCAGAAAGTCAGGTTACGCCATGCACAACTTGATTTTGGGGGTAAACAAAATGATCCTAAGTTACAGGCCCTTTACTATAATATCAGAAAATGTACGCCCTGTTTTGGGGATGTACGCCTTTGGTACGCCCTAATTTCAACTGTTTTTACATATAATGGATAAGTAGTTGATTTGGAGAAAGTAACGACTTGGAAGTGGCGCAACCTGAAATGCTGATGGCACAAGCTGCTTTTTGATTCAGGTTGCCGCCTGAGCAACCTGGCTGAAAAAAGTATTTCGAGCACTGTCAGGGCTCGTGACTGCGACTAGATTTGGTCGCAATGCGACCGTAATTTTAATAATGCGCCTATTCTTTAAATGATGGTCGCACGGCGCGCCAATATAAAAATGAGCAACGCCCTTATTTTCCCCCGAAAACTTCGCTCAAAGTTCAAAATTCGCCGATTTCGGCCTTCACCGAGCCGCCATTTTGATTCTAACTCAAGTCTCGCGCAAGTCTCGCAGTAACTCACATCTCGCGAATCGCGAGAGTCGCACCCCATTGGCCATTTCGGCGTGACGTAGCTCGCCCGGCCGCCATTATTGGTTGAATATCTGATATCCCCGCTGTGATCGCGGGAAAAATCACGCAGGAAAGCTTCAAAAGCGTGTAACTTTGACGAAAACTCATCGAATGCCTAAAGTCCTTGGTGATAAGTACATGTATAGGATTCTTTTGGAGGTTTTTTTTGCTTGTTTGTCGGTGGAATGCGGGAAAAACAACAGCTAATGTGACGATGACAAACTGGGGAGGGGGGCGGTTCGGTCTCGGCACTGAAGTCGTAGAAAATGCTGAACGGAGGTCGCGATTTTTTCACGGTTCCTTCAGATATTACTTTTGTTGCAGTCTTTATTTTCAAAAGACTGATAAATAGATGTTGTTTGTTGGGAAAAGTTCGATTGATTTGCCCTTCGAACACATCTTTTCTGCTACATTTTTTCAACTGAAAATATGAATTGTTTGTACACAGATTTTTCTATATAAGTTAACACTGAATGACTGATGTTACAGGCTACAAGTAAACCTCTAATTTTCCAGTGCATCCATTTTCAGCTATGTTCTTAACAAAGTAGAAGAGATACAAAAGAAATACAAGATGTACCTGACAGTCCTGGCTACACTTTCTCCTCTGTTGGTTTGCAGATTTTCTTGTAGACTTCTTTAGTTTGTTGTTGTTGTATATGTAACAGTCAAGTTTCACCTTTAGCAGTAAGGTTAATTTACCCTTCCTGATTGTGTGTATTAACTTATGAAACATTATAAAAATCATATATTGTAAGGAATTAGTGTTGTATTACTTGAAAGTGATCTCATGTATTCTCTTGTTTCTTGTTTGGTTACTGGGTAACTATATATAATATATAACACCCCTAATTAATTCTTTAAGCCATACCCACCTCTAGTCAAAAACATTGATTAACGGTATTGGAGTAATATTTTGTATGGCTTGAGACGTTTGCTTGTGCTCCCAACCTTTCATAGTGGTGCTCCTAACTTTTTGCTGGCGCTCCTAAGTTTTAGGAGTTAGGAGCGCCATGCTCCTAGGTCAAAAAGTTAGTCTGGAGCCCTGACTGTAATGTCTCTCAAAGGGAACAGACTACTTTTCTGCAAGGCGAAAAATGTTTTTCACCTTTGCTATGCCAGGCTTAGCTTGTTGTTCACATTACTTGATCGCAAAGCGTCATAGTCCAAGATTAAAAAAAAACTCTGATTAAGACTACCGAAGCGTGTCACCAGATGATCAGCTACTACAAAGGAGCAAGTTAGAAATACACAGACAAGACACAACAAACGCAGCTGAAGGTATCGTACTCGCGCTCAGACTTTCAATCAAAGTACTAGTATAGAGTCTGTGTGATCCAAACTGCTTATTCAACAGGCTAATACCTTAACTCCTCGGGGAACCGTTAAAATTCTGTTCACCCTGAATTCACTCACCTCTCGAGTACGACAAACGCTTTCTGGCTATTGGGCTGGCACCGCTGGACCACCTTAGCCCGCCAGCAGCGGACACAAACGCGGGAACTGCCCAAGTGTCCGCACCCCATCATGATTGCTTTCTTCATCCTGTTCGAATTTGGTGGACTGTCTTGTAGCAGAGAGGTACCACACGCGGTTATGGCTCTACAGTGTTGACGGCTGGCTGGCAAAATGGTTAATGGTTCTACTCCTTTCTAATGAGCCTTTTTGAATGAGTCCCTGAACCAAAAAACACGACAGGCACCATGTGACTTGCTACAACTCTGCCCCCTTCTGAATCTATTATGTTCATCACTTAGACATCAATGCACAGTTTGACACCATGATAGCGCATTTACTACGTGTGTCCCTGTAATCATCTGCATCATTCATTTTCTCGCTTACGCGAAAACAAGTGGGTGTTAACAATAACTGCTTCACTCCCCATGTCATGCATGACTTATCACTATCTCTGAGTGGGCTGTTTTCCTTAGCTTCGTACATGTTACGTGATGCAACACCTTGTTAACTAGTAATGGTCACTGAGTTCTTTGACCCGTTGTTGGAAATCAAATTCCAGTTGACAAGGCACTAAGGGTGGGTACCGGTACAATGTACGAGTACAAAACCATTTTGTCTTGTTGGACTTGTCCAGACAAAACGGACCTGAACAAAAGCAGTGGACCGTATGATGGACCTATTCGGAAATGAACAGAAAATATTGGCAGCCATTCACGTGTTTGGGGGCTTACAGTTACAAGAAAAGAACAAGAGCAAAGTAGAGGAGAGTTGAGGAGGTCCGGACCTGATCCTCTGGACCTGAACCGGACCTGAATTTTCTGTTCCGGTACCAACCCCAACAAGGCACTTCGGGTCATGCTAACACAAGATTTGGGGGTCTTTCTGCTGTAATGATGACTTAGTTCTACCCTAGTGTACGACAGTCACTGCTTTAAACACATCAGTCAGTGTCAGAATGATGTACAATTGCAATGTAAACACTAGACTTACTGAAATTGCATTCTATGTCATAAATCCTTACCATGTACCAAAGCATTGTACAGACATCTTCAAAAAGTTTTGATTCAAATTATGTTGTTAAAGTCGTCATATTGCATAGATTTGCATGGCATGGCATGTTCTTCTTCAAAGACTTGGTCTATTATCCTATGCCCAAACCATAAAAGCTCATAAAAACCATTCAAAGCAAAAAAAATATGATATCTCATGGCATTTTGGATAGGCTGCTAAACTGTACCTGGACAGGTAGCAATGCTGCAATTCTGTATGACCTCCTGATTTTTCCCCACCAATTACAAGATCGTTGCAGTTTAGTCCTTGGCTGTGAAGACACAGGGAGTTGCTGGCCCACCCAGCAACATACATTGTAAGCAAAGGGGCTCATAGCAAGTCTTTGTCTATAAAGTAAAACTACAAGGTTACAACAGGGTTACTTACTTCACCAGTTTCACCACAGCACGTGTCTTGATATGCTTTAAAGACCGTGTTCTTCTCCAACAGCTAAGATGGAGACACTTCTGCCGAGGCTTCCCGTCCCTGCATGCTACAGGGTAGCTAGTTATGCTTGCCATCTCAGTCACCCTTGGTTTGATCAACTGTGTCCTGGACTTCAAGTCAACAGACAACACCACTTCGATTCTTGCTTGTGCCTCACTGGTGTTATGTCCAGACCATTTTATAGCTGCAGTTTACCTAAGATCAATATCTTAACATGGTATCATTCTAATCCGATTAAATCCTGTACAATTAGATATTTGAGTAACTCACTCAATGAGGGTGAGTTTGGAAAAGGTGTATGAAAGCGCCTGTTATTATATGTACAATCAAATTACAGAACACAGCAGGATTTCTTGATTCACTCATTCAGTCATTGTCCGTTACTTAGAACCATGCTAGAATTCATGTATACAATTCTGTGACCTTATATAAATGATTTGATTTTTCTATCTGATTACTTCAGCAGAACTTCTTTAAGCCATAATTATGTCCTGACCTATCTGGGGATCATATAATGTTATCTCTCAGATAGGACTACCACGCACATATGTCAATCATGCACTGTAACAAATGAAATTAACCCTCACGTCAAACAAAGCTTTGAAAACTACCCAGCATGATCATTCGCATATGTCAACCAAACACTGTAACAAATGAAATTAACCCTCACGTCAAACAAAGCTTTGAAAACTACCCAGCATCATCACGCTGACCTGTCATCCTGCTCCGGAAAGGTCTTCAATCCATATTTGGTGATGCTGTCCAAGCACATCTAACATGCAAGAGGACGTAAATAGCCTGTACTTAAAATGTGATTAACTTCAAACTAGTTTGAACAAAAGATGATCGTGATATAAGAGAGATCGTGACCCCAATACAAAAATGTAGGAGGCCTTTAAAGATATGTTTGTTGGACTGAGTCTTTGAATTATTTTAAGAGATAATGAGTTGAAGTAAGCAAAGCTATGAATCTAGGGGGAAAACAGCTTATTACAAAATGTGCTTCCAGCTACATGTAGTTTCAACAAGACTGATGTGCAAGATTTACATGTATCAAGAGCATGTCACAAAGTGTTTTCTGATGAAGACCAATCAGTAGAACACAAAAGGGTGAACCAATAATCAGTTTTCGTTGGGCAAAAGGCTTCAATTAAATAAAGTATGGTAGCAAGCTATGTAACAGTTGTGACAATTTGTTACAAAGAGACAGACTTTTGGTACACTGAGATTCTTTGAATTGATTTGGCTTGGTTTGATACTGATGTCCATTAGTGACTGATATGTCACTATTTTTCCTGGAGTCTGGGTGATTTGTAGAGATCTACCAACTCTACACAGAAGAATTTGCCACACACCGCACCATCGCATGTGGGTGGGTTCTTTAACATGTGTGGGGTGTGGCTCTCCCTATACACAGGACCTCCATTTAATGCCCTATCCAAATGGAAGGCCCTAGCTGAAGCTAGGTACTCATTTTCATCTGAATAAAGTGAGGAAAGAATAAGATCAGTGACACGGCAGGAATCAAACTCGAGACACATGCTTCGCCACGTGATTATTTTCAAGACATTGAACTGGATGTCTACAGCAGCTGTTGCAGGGCAAATGACGTGTAAAATGCGATCAGCTTCAAGGAGATTTGATCAAATCCAGATTGTTATATAAAGAGCGCATGACCCGTCTCTGACGTTAATGATAACCTTGCTTCACAGTGATTCTTTCAATCGTATTAGGACATGTCACTGAAGTAAACATATTAGCTGTAATGGGGTAAATGACCTGTATGAAATTAAGTTAAATTAAATTTCATACCCATTGGTACATTAACTGTTATGGACTGGCTTTTAATATTGTTGTTACTCAGGTATAATAAATTCATTTAAGAACTTCTAAGTGGGTTATAAGATGCTTTAAATCATATCATAATCAAGTGACCTACATGAAATATTCCAATGAAGCGAATCTCATTCCCGATGCTAGTCCAAGAGTATTGTAACCAGCATGTAACGCTAGTTCACCTTTATCTGTGGGGTAACTTATATCCGTCGTTTTCAAAATCAGGGTATTTGGGGTTAGTATGCTGATGAAATATGATTTCAAACTGCTATATTGTGAAAATATTACAATTTGAAACAACCGTCCTTCGACTTAATATCCCTAAATGTGCTATTTTGAAAAACAACGGATATAGGTTACCCCACAGATAAAGGTGAACTAGCGTTATATGTTTAGTTCAACATTCGCAGTTTCTTGAAAGTATGAAAAAAGTATTTTACCTTTGGCTCAGTAGAGTTATTAGGCTTTGAACGGTCTGAGTGAAGAAAAGTTTTAGCTATATGATGCAAGCATATCTTATATCACTTATTATATCATTATAGTTACTCTAGTATCACAATTTGCAACAAGCATCCCATATAATTGCTACAGGTATCCATTTTGTGGGGCAAAAGACACAAAAAAGTGCACATGTATGGTAGTAAACTATGCAACACTTGTGACAATTTGTTACAAAAAGACAGACTTTTGGTACAGTCATTGACATTGTTTGAATTAAGCATTTCTAAGACATTGAACTGGATGTCTACTGTCTAATACAGCAGTGGTGGGGCAAATGGCTTGAACAAAATGTGATCAGCTTCCAGCTGGTTTGAATAAAATCAGATTGTTATATAAAGAGCGCATGACCCGTCTCTAACATTAATGATAACCTTGCTTCACAGTGATTCTTTCAATCGTATTAGGACATGTCACTGAAGTAAACATATTAGCTGTTATGGGGTAAATGACCTGTATGAAATTAAGTTAATTTCATACCCATTGGTACATTAACTGTTATGGACTGACAGAACGTCATGACCTGCATGGCTTTTAATTTTGTTGTTACTCAGGTATAATAAATTCATTTAAGACCTTCTAAGTGGGTCATAAGATGCTTTAAATCATATCATAATCAAGTGACCTACATGAAATGTGATCAGCTTCCAGCTGGTTTGAATAAAATCAGATTGTTATATAAAGAGCGCATGACCCGTCTTTGATATCAATGATAACCTTGCTTCACAGTGATTCTTTCAATCATATTAGGAGATGTCACTGAAGTAAACATATTTGCTCTATTGGAGTAAATGACTTAATTTCATACCCATTGGTACATTAACTGTTATGGACTGACAGAACGTCATGACCTGGCTTTTAATATTGTTGTTACTCAGGTATAATAAATTCATTTAAGACCTTCTAAGTGGGTTATAAGATGCTTTAAATCATATCAGAATCAAGTGACCTACATGAAATATTCCAATACACCTTTCTCACGCGGCGGCCATGATAGATCTAAAACGAGTTCAATGTGGCAAACAAAAGGCTGTCCATCATAATTAGCAGTTCGACCAATGGTAGCCTGCCAATTAGGAAATCGACCAATAAGTGAATGGCTGCAAATTTGTTAAAAATTTGCATTCTTATGTTGTTATTTTGCATATCTTAAGGGACTATGGGGTCAGTCTACACTACTCTAAATTGCTACATCTTTTGGTGCATAACACTTCTTGTAATATTTATTATTCTATCTTATATCATGAAAATTTGTGTGGTTTGGGGAAAAACTAAATGGGACCTGATTTTAGAAATAAGTTTTGTTTGTTTGCCTCATTGACCTCTTCTTCGATCTATCATGGCCGCCGCGTGAGAAAGGTGTATGAAGCAAAACTCATTCCTGATGCCAGTCCAAGTGTGTTGTCACCTGCATGTACATGTATCATTTAACATTCAGTTTCAAGTATAAAAAAGTTTCAAGTATAAAAAAGTATTTCAAGCCTAGTGGAAGTAAACTTATAGCTGTGATACAAGCATATCATACATCAATTGTTAATCATAGTTTCTATAGAATCACATGCAACTGTAGTACCCCATACAACTGTATTCATTTATACTATAGTGAAGTTTTCAGTTATGCAATGAATAGCTTCGATTTCTTGTTAATACATACAATCTTGTATTCTGGTCCTGGTACTTTTCCGCATATAACATCTTACCGCCGTGATTGTGTGTGGGAGTTTCTAGTCTAGCTACATTTGTACAGATAGTGAAATGGACAGACAGCTACTCAATTGACGATTGACACCGACAGTATAACTGATGCTGAAAATATCTTTTGTATATATGATGGCTAAACCATATGTATCCTTTTATAGTGAACCAATATTAGCAACACTTACACTTGCAGAATATCATTAACAGCATGGCGGTGAAGTTCTGTTAAAGCTTCTTCCAAATTTATCAAACTTCTTCAATACTTAAAAACAAGATATCCAGCCAGCAGTAAGGGTGGCCTACTATATCTTGTATTATAATGGACATTGCCAATTTCCTCAATATTATGTTCTCAATATTATGTTTTGCAAAAAAATGCAACTGCTGTCACATTTTATCTCAACTTTGGGTATGAGAATGGTCATCTTAAACAGTCATGTTAAGTCCAGGATAATGTAAACTATGCAATAATCATCTCTAAGTCCTCAAACTCCTGCTGCCATGTTGATTAACTGATATAATTCATGAAAATGAGGACCTTGTTTGCATATCTAATAAGAAACACACATAATACATCAGTTGTAATGGTTAGAATCATTGGCACGAAAGCACTGGGTCATTCAACTCCAGATCACAATCTTCTTCCAAAGACTGACTTCAAAGTCGGTATAGGTGCAGACAGGAGTTAGCAAGTGCAGACAGGTGGCAATAAGGGCAGACAGGTGTCAGGTACAGACAGGTGTCAGCAAGTGCAGACAGGAGTTAGCAAGTGCAGACAGGTGTCAGCAAGTGCAGACAGGTGTTAGCAAGTGTAGATAAGTGGTAGCAAGTACAGACAGGTGTCAGCAAGTGCAGACAGGAGTTAGCAAGTGCAGACAGGTGTCAGCAAGTGCAGACAGGAGTTAGCAAGTGCAGACAGGTGTCAGCAAGCGCAGACAGGTGTTAGCAAGTGTAGATAAGTGGTAGCAAGTACAGACAGGTGTCAGCAAGTGCAGACAGGTGTCAGCAAGTGCAGACAGGAGTTAGCAAGTGCAGACAGGTGTTAGCAAGTGTAGATAAGTGGTAGCAAGTACAGACAGGTGTCAGCAAGTGCAGACAGGTGTTAGCAAGTGTAGATAAGTGGTAGCAAGTACAGACAGGTGTCAGCAAGTGTAGACAGGTGGCAGTAAGTGCATACAGGTGGAAGCAAGTGCAGACAGGTGTCAGCAAGTGTAGACAAGTGGTAACAAGTGCAGACATGGGTCAGCAAGTGTAGACAGGTGACAGTAAGTGCAGACAGGTGTTAGCAAGTGCAGACAGGTGGCAGCAGGTGCAGACAGGTCTCAGTGCAAACAGGTGTGAGAGGATGCAGACAGGTGTGAGAGGATGCAGACAGGTGTGAGAGGATGCAGACAGGTGTCAGATGATGGAGGCAGGTGTCAGATGATGCAGACAGGTGTCAGCAAGCGCAGACAGGTGTTTAGAAGGCAGGAATCCAGCCAATTAGCAAAGCAAGTATAAAAAATATAAGAGGCGTCAGTTATGACGTCAGAATGAAACCTTTCCTAATGGTGTATTATTACATCTTTACAGCCGTATTTTCATTACAAAACAACTGCATAGTATGTTGTACATCTATTAACTTGACATTGAGATAGCAAAGAAAATGTGTAAAATGACACTGCATCATATTTCCTAGTTAGTTAGTTCATGCATCATAAGATAAGCAAGAACCTGATCAATTGATAAGGTTATCTGTATGGAGACCGTTACGTAACATGTTTTATGTCATACCTGTGACGCGAAAATGTTTGATACGGGTGTTCCGGACCGTGTGATAACTTTCCGTATCACACAGGTTCTAAAGTTTTATCACACAGGCTTCCTTCAAGTAAATCGAACTATTACGAATGGGTCGAATACGGCATGGTTGAAAATTCAACTACCGAATTTGAACGTTAGTTAGAATTGCTGTTGTTATAATCTTTTGTTTGAGGACACAACATTTTCTCAACTTCTGGTGCATTTCGCATCAAAATATGTGTTTTCTCAGGTGGGTATGACATAAATACCCTTTGGCCGTCAGGCGATCCTTCCCGCGGTCGGGCTGGTACCTCGGGTGATATGGAACACACCGTGTTGTATTCTTAGACTATATTTCCAGTGCAGTTCAACTGCCTTTGACAGGAAGCATCACAAAAGGGATTGAAACACTCCCATTGGCCATAGACATACTACAAAGGGAGCTTTACCTTGACCAGAGAGTTTTTTCATATACAAAGATTTATTTTGTTACCCATTTTTTTTAAGATGCAGAAAATTCCATGAATGAATCTACAAGGACAGTCTACAAGCTGATCCACACTTGAGCGTATCATTACTGGCCACTTATTGCCAGCCCCAGTCATCAGTGAACCAGTGCCTAGAAACGTGACATTAAGCACCACCAATTAAAATCAATGGCAGACGGCATTGCCGCACTCCAATAAACAACCCTACCGTGCTCTTTGTAGTATCCTACATATGTACAATAACAACCACTCAAATCACCTGGATGGAGGCCTGGCGAACCTCTGTCTCGTGTCAGCCACATGGTGATTTACATCATTCACCCGGACAGGAGACCTGGCGCATCCCCGTCATACCCCGACGGTATAACCCCCTCGTGTGTAAACATGTGCAAATTTGTGTGTGTTGTGTGTGTACAATTATAGCTTCTGTCTTACTTTCAAGGCAGACAGAGGACTGCAGGTGCTGACATGTGTCCAGACTTTTTTTCTCTAATTTGTCCCATTAGTAAAGCATGGGTTACTATGTAAATTAGGGGTGGGTACCGGTATACATACATACCGGTACAAACCCCTTTTTTCTTGTTGGACCAGTCCAGAAGAAACGTAAATGAAAAAAATCAGTGGAACGGATTTTGGACTGATTAGAAGATGAACAAATCATACCAGAAGGTGCTTAGCAGCCCAAGAAAATAATAAGACAAAGTAGAGGAGAGTTTCTACATCAAAACTGGGTCTAAGTTAACAGAGGCATTAATATTGTTAACAAACAAACAGATTGATTTGTAGCCAAATGGACCACTATTTTGAGTATTGCCCATTTGCAAGTTTTCACAGACAATCAGGTCTACGTTAAGGTCTGCACCTAGACCTGGCCCTCTGGACCTGGACGGTACCTGTACTTGAATTTCCTGTACTGGTACCCACCTCTAATGTACATACATTAATAAATGTACATGTAGTTGTAATGTATATTTCCTTTTGTTCCTTCCTGAACATAACACCAAATTTTGGCCTGGTCTAATGTTACAGATTTTCAATCTTATTACAATAAGAAATGAATGACGGTGCTTGATCTATCAGTCTTAAAATACCTTTTTTCTTTACCAACAATCTTTCTCTACAAAGCAAGCAAAAAGCACAAAATCAATAGAATCATAAAGGTCAATCTCAATGTGATGTTTGTATCTGCAACTCTAATGTACATATGAACGACTTGACGACAGTCTATTGGCACGAATATTCACTATAATCTAGTGATTTTGGCTGCAAATCTGTGCGTCATATCATACCTCATTCATGCCTTAAAAAGCTTGCATATGCAGATGAAAGCTATACTGGCGATAAGTGTCAAGAAAAGACGTTTCTCAGGAGAGGAAAAAGAATTAGCCAATTGCTTCTACCTCTACGTGTTTTGAATTTCAGTAAAGACATGAGAAAGTTGCAAGAACTGTCTGATTTGTATCATTATATCCAGAATTTTAGCTGAAGCTGACAAGCCATCTTTTAAATAGTTTTCTAAACACAAGATTCTAGAAACGTGTTTGGAATAAAGACAGCCAAACAAGGTCATTCAACTGAAAATACCATGCTACTGATCCAGTCATAAATTAAAATCTAATATGGATGTACTACCATATTTCCAGTCAATTTGGAAGAATCCATTACAACAGCAAAGGGATGATGATGAAACACGTGGAATGAACGATTTAATGGTTCAGATTTTCTAGAATATGTCTGTGACATGTGCAATGATCTTCTATCAAATTGTCTCAGGCAAATCTTTTGAACATCCCATAAATTTGATTAGTTAAAAAGCACAAGCCTTTTTTGTGTTTACTCCTCCATTCATATTGGACTATCCTGGGTAGTAATTTAGCACAGTCATGATTTGCAAACATGGAAAGGAAAGGGAACCCTGAAAGCCACCAGAAGATACCAATCATACCACAGACACATTTTCACTCTCCCTCCATTTCCCTCCATATGGTGGCTCTGGCAATCGCTAAATCCCACCCTAACAGTCCACATCCCAATTATGGCATTAGTCCAAAGCCTCTAAGCACTGAACAGTCATGCCGTTTATCCCCCCGGCTTTGGCTTTCCCTGCTGCCCCAAAGATGAACATCCTCTGGCGGGGTTTTGTCAGGTTTACGGTCTTCAGGGGCTGAAAATGTGAGTGGCGGGTTTAGGTCTAAGCTGAGTCCTATAAATGGCCAGAGGGCTTGTTTTCTTCCATGGCTTGAACTTCTGTCTGAGCCTGTTGTCATTCTATGACACTATACAGACCATTATTACAACTTAACTTAACTAGGGGCAGTAAAACCCTGAAGGACAAATGAGGAAGTCAGTTGATGATCCTGTTTCTAAAGAGTACCGTAGCAAGCATCAAGCACAAAAACAATTCAACTCAAAGGATGGGGGGATGTGTCTATAGCTAATTGTTCTTGTACCAGAGTGGATAGATAATTCTATCAATGACCAGAAGAAAACAACATCCTTGGTATACTGTAGAAACTATAAACTGTTAGAAAATGATTCAATAACAAACATACAGATTACAGCATATATCAATGACAAAACAGGGATGTATGAATAAAAATGACAGTAACGGATAGCATGCCTCACCACAGTAGAAATTTCAGCACCAAGGAAAGGCATAGCAACCAAGCATTCTTTACAGTGTGGATAAACTTGTTTGGCCCTATTGCATCTCGTTTACAAGCCAAACGTCAACCTGGAGGCCTTTCTGCTACCTTTTTTTATGACCTTATATTTCAATTCACTTCATGAAATAATCAAAGAATTTCACATACCACACACACTTCATCTGTATACTAGCCATACGTATACGCTTTGTTTATATGTCTATTTTCTGGTCTACTTCGATAATGTTTCTATATTTTTTCATATCAAGGTTTCTTTGAAGAGGTTCATCAGTCACGTATGTTTACAGTTACTATCAATTTTCCTCAAACAGTGACTGTTAATTAAAGGTAGATAACATACCTCCAAATACGTACTGACAGACATAGAAAATTTAGAGGTACATTTTCTACCTTTAATTAAAAGTCACTTTTTTTTAAGAAAATTTATAGTAATATCAAGGTTTGTTTTGACTTCTGCTTGCTTCCATAATTTTGCAGAACAGCAGTATGTGTACTTCCCTGACTTTTCTTTGACTTTTTATATTTTGACATATTTTCTTTTGCTGTGTTTCATTTCCCAACTGTTTTCTGAAAACACTAGAAAGTAACAGAGAAGATGCCTTATGTACCAGATGTCCCTGGAGTTTCCTGTTCTCCTGTTCTAATCATCACAAGTGGTTTTACTGCCAACATCTCCATATTTACAGCCTCCTCCATAGTCCAGTCGTCAATCAAGGTCAATAAATCTGCCACAATAAGACAGCTGCGTCTCGCGGGATGGAAGATCATTCTGGTAATTAAATGCCAGACCAGACGTATTGCAGGCCATAGTAAAATCGATACTGGCACACTGTATGACAGATCTATCTCGTTCCGTGGCAACGTGTACAGACTATTGATGATTATTAGGAAATCTGTCAAAATGTGACAACTCTATTCACTAGACTGACTACATCATATTGATGCTTTACCAGAATACATACCTTGCAGGCAATGTACCATCAAATTAACACATGGCATAGATAGTTGACAGACAGTGTGGAACCATAAAAATATTAATTGAAAATGTAAATGTATGCTCGCTTGGTTGATATATCAAGAAAAGTTATATGGTGTGGTGTCTGGTGACAAAAGGCAAAATGTACCCAGTGTAAGATTTATCTAATACCAGCATTAATCATTTTGATGATTCAGCAGACTACAAACAATGTAGTTTAAAATGATTGGCAGAAGAACATGTGGTAAAAATTTCATCTCTCCAAAAAACTTTCAGCCCTTTCAATGTCACGTAACAAGCTGGTACAAGCTGGTGCGTCATGCCAAGGCCGATTACTGGGTATACTGGCAATGTACAATACAGGTTTATGCATGTGATGTGCCCCGCTATGATGTAAGGACCCCTGTAGGACCCTTACAGTTCTGAGGAGTCTTTTGCACGTCATAACGGATGTCAACGATGAATGTACAGCTACCAACTGCTGTTTGCACATGTTGACATTCAAAAATGCACTTCACACAATCAACAGCGATGAATGTACAGCTACCAACTGCTGTTTGCACGTGTTGACATTCAAAAATGCACTTCACACAATCAACAACAAGTGCGGGGGAATAAAATGCATGGACCAGTTTTTACCTTAAATTACCAGGCTTTAATGTATCCGTCTGTCTTGTTTTTGAAGCAGTTCACTGTGTTCTGGATTACAACATCCACAGGGAGTTCATTCCAGGCTTTCAAAACCCTTGTTTGGATTGGTACAACATCCAAGAACCGAGTAGAAAAAACGATAGGCCTTCAACCATTTTTTTGGACCTGGGAGTCTTAACAAAGGCTTCCTTTGAAGAAGTGAACAAGGGGTGCTGTGCCCCCATGCCCTGAACATGCACCCCCTTACCTGATTGACCAAGGATGCTATCAGGTCACTTGTGGTCACAGTTTTAACATACATTTGTAATGTACACTTAAGAGGAACATTCAAAGCAGTACATATTCACTAGAAAGGATCAGGAACATGATCAAATCAAATCGGTATCTACCCATAGTTAAAGTTGATGACTGAGTGTTACCCCAAAGTTTTTCTTCACCAATCCAGTCTACCAATACCATCTAGCAATGATTTTACCAAAGATGATCCAGAGTGCCTGCCCCCATCACTTTTGCCTAGATCTGGTACCTTAATGGGAAAGCAGCAATACAAACCCAGGCATTGATAGAATGACAAAATCCTCACTTATCCCACCTTTTCACTTCATAACAATCTATAGCTATAAGCTCAATTGAATCACCTGGCTGATAAAACTGTTCAGTAGGGCTCCTCTCTGAAACTTAAGCTGTTCCTATTTCATCTGGTAATGGAGGGTAAGGCACTATTATAGCTACATTGTGTACATGTATGTCTTCAGATGTTCAGATGAGATGGTTTTGAAATCCATCCCACGATTTCATGTTTGCGTGCCGACAATTCCAGCCAGGTAACCTCACTATTGTGTGCTTCAGCTCTTTGATATTCCATCTAACAAGATGATAGAGAACAATATTCCAGTCCAGCACTAGAGAATGATAAACATCACAACAGTAATATGAAACAGTTGGCAGGCAAAGTTGGCATGAACTGTAGTTTTGCACAATGGTCGATAAGGCGTCAGAAGAATGACGGCTGAGACACAACGGTTTACCGGTTTCGACCTTTTATTCAAAAGTCTTCATCAGAATGACCAGTAGTGTAGTTTTGCACAATGTACAGTTAAAAAGGAACTTGTCCAGACATTTGGAAAACCTGAGCTTCTTGTCCTGAACAACCACACAGGGGAGTGAGGAAAAATGGTTGCTGAGGACAGGGTTGGGCTAACTACATGTAATACTGTAACAGTAGAAGCCACTTAATTGCACATTGGATAAACGCACACTTCTGTTAACTGCACGGAAACCCCAAATCCCAAAACAGTGCGGTCCAGCTAGATAACTTTGCATTATTGCACCAGTCGGATAATTGCACGAAATTCACTGGCAAATAGGACGTGCAATCAAGCGGTTTCTACTGTACTATCTAAAAATGGCACTGTTTCAATGTGGCTTGTGACTAGAGGCGATTACCTGTGCCAACCAGGTTTGACTGTACATGTAAGTCTCAAAGTTTGGGATTATATATACTGTAATTCAAATACTAGAAATCAAAAGCTACATATAATATCAACTCTCATAATTCCACGCGGTACTGGGTGCTATATAATACTGCAAAATGAGAAAAAAAAAACATGCATCTGGAGTGATTTTAATTCTAACAGATGCACCAATGCAGCATCAATGAGAATGCTTCCTCACCATGCAAAATGAATTTGAAGATACGTATATACAGTTAAGATTTTTTTTACTAGCACTGAAGTTTGATATACACTGAGATACAGATCAAACAATCTATCTTCTGGGATTACCATGAAAATGTCAGAGTGATATATTCGATAGAGGAGGGTTGGGAACGTGGTGTCACCATGACGTCCATGAAACCATTTTTCATGTCGAATTTTGGTCATGCTGACTTTGCCCTGCCCTGTGCTGTGGGGATGGATTGACTTTGGGCGCCCCAACCTCTGGGTCACTCCTCTAAAGTTCACAGCAATCAATCAAGTAAAGTTGAAGCGTATTGGGCCAGTTACATTGGTTATTGGTTATTGGGTGGGCCGACTACTCACTCTTTGCAGCCAGGGGCTGAATTGCGAGGAGCTTACAATAGGCGGGGCTAAATCGCAAGGGTCTGGAGCGAGCTGCCATTCGGCGCCACTCAGGTGACCTCAATACGACAGTAATTGCCCCAGGTGCGGCCAAGGTACTGTAGGTTTTGAACCGCTCACACCTCACCATCGCACATGTGGCGGGTTCTTTAACATGTGCGCATTCATTATGATGGACATCGATAAATGGGTAAACCATTTTTCTCTGCTAAGTTGTGGTCAAGACAACTTTTGCAAAATGTAAGCACTAGAAGCTATTGTGACAAAAATGAGTTTACCCTGCTAAGCACTTTTGATAACTGACAAGTCATTTAAGAGATTAGACCATTTAGATGGTTTATCTTTAATTGTCTATAGTTGATACAAAAAAGAGTATGGCCAACATGACTGTTTTTGTACAGTTACATAATCAGTTATATCTCACCAAGCTTTTACCACCTAAGAGATCACCAAAAGACTATATTTCTACTAAAAGCACAAAATCCCACCATCATACAGAACGTGGGACGGCAGTTCGTTAACCACTGCCTTCAAAGAAGTCAAACCCGACAATAGTATTCAACGCATCATATAGTTGATAAGGCACTAGTTTTATGTACCACAATGATAACTTCTCTTAGTCCTTGTGCAATTAGCCTTTGGGCATGATTTTGCAAATAAACATTATAATATCATGCAGGAACCATTAGTCTTTTGCCAAAACAAGATTAATGAAATTGCCATCAAATAAAATCAGTGCGGCCATATGTGATATCATAATGATAAAACCGAAGTGCTATGATATACAATGTATACATTTTGTAATTGTACTACCAGTAAAATCCTGTAGTGCATATGTGGAAAATATTTGTCCATGAATAGTGATTTCCTGCACTAATATAAAAACTCAACGGAAATTCGTACGAAGTAGAGCAACCCACACATGGTTGTGCATGAAGGGAAGCAATTAATGATCTTCATTTATTCACAAATTTTCACAACACCTCGATCTGCAGTGGATCAGGAAAGGGGTTTCTACAAGTGCCACTGTCTTCCATGTCTAGCTTCTGCTTTCATCTTGTTCTGCTTAGATTCATACTCAACTGAGGGAGTTATACACAAAGTGAATTAAAGGCAGCCCTGTTTCATTTTCTGACATTTTGCGACTGTGCTAAAAGTGCTTCCGTCTTCCATGTCTGGCTTCTGCATTCATCTTGTTCTGCTAATTCATATTCAACTGAGGGAGTTACATTTACTGTATACACAAAGTGAATTAAAGGCACCCCTGCTTCCATTTCTGACATTTTGCGACTGTGCTAAAAGTGCTTCCGTCTTCCCGGATGTCTGGCTTCTGCATTTATTTTGTTCTCCTAATTCATATTCATCTGAGGGAGTTACATTTACTGTATACACAAAGTGAATTAAAGGCACCCCTGCTTCCATTTCTGACATTTAGTGACTGTGCTGCTTCAATTTGCATACTGAGCATACACCAGAAAGGTGACCTATTGTTATTAATTTGATTCGGCCGACAGCGTAGCAGCCGGCATCCCATAAAAGTGATTGATGTCGCTCCAGGTGCCACAGAGGCACATGTACCCACAGAGTGGGAGATCTGCAGGAACCTGTGGTATTTCAACGTGATCTGTCATTTTTGTCGTGCTCGGAAAACAGTCCTACGCTATCTCTCCCTTTAGGTAATCTTAATTTCTGAATAATCTTAGCATAGCGTATACCCCAAGGATTGAACATAAAAATATATTATAATAGCAGTTTGCTGTGCGACTGACATTGATCTCTACATCACATTTTACACATTACATAGGTATGAGTTTGGGTTGAAGGAATTGCCTCTGTCCATTATAAAGGATGAGTTAAATGTAAACTTGACTTTTCCATGGGGAACAGCACCCCAGCAGTTGCCATGTTGTATAATTCATATAGACCTGTGAGAAGAATGTCTTCCACATGCCAATTATCTTAAGGGCTCCCTTCTGCTGTGCAATTTCACAAATGATTCTATATGAAGTGTGGATTCTACAAAGTACACTTGAAATAACGCATTGTCAATCTTTCCTGCCAGAAGATAGCACGTTGTCCTTGACAGTGTGTGTGAGATAACATACTGACGCACTTACTGTGCCCAAATTACAATTGGAGAGGGTCTTAGAAGTGTCTCTCCGATCTACCCATCCTCTAAGGAGAATTGAATTAAGACGGCACACTGAGGAAATGCTATCAAAGGCCTCCGTGACAATGTAGGCCTTGTAGTTGTACAGGATGCACAGCATACCAAGCAATTGTCCCTCCGGATCCCCTTTTCTATTCCTCCTTTATAAAGGCTTGCAGACTTCATTAAAATACGATTGACTCTATACTAATGGGGAAACATTGATAAAAGACCAGCCTAAAAAAGCACAATAAACATTGATCAATTGTGTGCATCTTTCACTCAGTTTTGAAAAACCTGCTCCGGAGGGATAAGGTAGTTTTGAAAGAGAAAAATGCAGGGGAAGCACAATGATGTTCATTAAAAACTAGGGGTGGGTACAAAACCGTTTTTTCTTATTGTACCGGTCCGGAAAAACCGGACCTGAAAAAAATATGTGCACCGGATGTTGGACCGATTAGAAAATAAACGGATTATATGATCAGAAATTCACGCGTTTTGGGCCTTACCGGTCGACGAAAATAACGAGTGCAAAGCAGTTAGAGTTTATAGTAATCTTTACAAAGTCTTCCAGTCAATCGTGCAGAGGCAGTTAGTCTTGCAGGATTTTAGAACGCCAGTGGGAGTCAAATACTCCACAAAACATACTATTTGTAGCGAAATGTACCATTGTTTTGAGTATTGTCCACTAACATGCTCTCACATACTGAATCAAGTCCAGGTTCAGGTCCGGACCTGGACCTGATCCTCTGGACCTGAACCGGACCTGGACCTGAATTTTCTGTACCGATACCCACCCCTATATGATACCATATCAAGCTCACATTTGCTATTTGAG
>NW_023365797.1:69304-81878 GCF_000003815.2 Branchiostoma floridae
AAATTGGCTAAAAAGGGGATGGTGATAGATATGGAGTGATGAGACTTAATGAAACATCATACTAACTGAACAAATGTTCGGATTGACGGTTTATAGGCCAAATTGTACTTATTATAATAAATGATTATGTCTATTTAATAGCAAAATCTCACTGAAACAAAGAAAGCAAATACAGGTATACAACTAATGCAGCAAAACTCAAGAACATTCAAATGTTTGACAAAATGGGTGGTGTAAAGAAAAAGACAAGCTGCTTGCAGACTGCCATCTTGTTTTCTTCTTCTAAAACACCAGCAAGGCCATCTGTTGTTCCGAGGCATTCCTATATACGGTCGCTCTTCGTGTATGATGAGCAGAACAGTAAAACCTGTCCATCTGCTGCATTTCAGAGCAAATGTTATTCAACACTAGAGATCACAATGCAAAAAAGTGACCATCTTGTCCGTCTCTGTATTCCATAACATTTACAAGGAAAAGCAACCATCTGGGTTTCTGTTTGCAGCTGTAACAAATTGCTTGTAATACTGAATGATGATTGTAGCTCCCAAAAACTCTTACCTGACTGTATTCCTCTTCTTTCGAAAAGGCGAGGGAAACGGGGAGGAGAAAGGCGAGCAGAGCATGGTGGGCCTCTTTGCCAGCATCATTTTCACCAAATTCTCAATCAAGTCCAGTAGGAAGGTCCAATAAAGGTGGTATTAGCCGCATGAAAGGCTTAGCCCAACTCAAAATTTCAACTAATCACTGGCGAAGCCGCCACTTCGGGGAGCTAGTCCAAATACACGAGATCAATGAAGGCGTGTTGGATATCAGCCGCAGGCAAATGCCCCACGGGACGAGCTCAGAGCGTTATCATGTAGCCAACCAGCGCACACATTACTAACACCGAGGTAAATTCCTATGGCACTGTGCTTGTAATGGTCTACTTAAAACCATCGGGAGCCAAAATTGACTTACGGGAAATGGAAAGAATCACGGAGGTGGTAAAAAGGATGTAGATGTTGATCAATTTTTACGCGAGGCGTGCGCACTGATGTGCCGCCTCCTAAACAGCTCATAATCTACCCGTGGTCTTTGAATATTCCCCCTGTAACCCCCGAAATCTGCTGCTGGTGCTCTGTGTCATGTTTTTGCTTCTTTGTTCTAGAATGGAAACCGGTTGTAAATTGGACATGTTGTCGTCGTGACGTTTCAATCCGCTACACATTAGATTTGGCACATTTTTCAGTGTCATTCAATAATGTAGCTGCCTGCATATTGCATCTGATGTACCTGCTGTTACAGATTGAAGCAGCATTAGTATTGACAGTCCTCACACCAATTTTTCTGTCAGGTGAAAAAACATTCAAAATTGTCTATTGCACAGGGTATTATCAACCTTTTCTCCCTGACTATTTCCAAGGGAAATGCACCAGCCATGGTCTGTATTGTAATTCTAAACTTATCATTTAATGGCTTTTGCACAGCTGGGTATGGTCATGCTCAGTTGTCCAATTGCAATCCACGGCCAAGGAAATTTGTTCCTCGATCCTCACACGATAAAAGTAAAATTTGAGCATGAAGACACAATGAGACAAAGGACTAGGATTACGTCCGAATTGAATCCTTAGAGACCTAGGTCAAGCATGCAAGGTACCAAATTCATGTTGATTTTTCCAATCAGCATCTTATTTTCAAATCTGACCAGAAATCGAATTGGTGTGCCACAAACCTTTTAGTCAATATAGATTAGTCCTTCAGACAAAGTCTGTCTTGTCAGCCTCCAATTTTATGGATGACGTCCTACTAGGGGTGGGTACTGGTACAGAAAATTCAGGTCCAGGTTCGGTTCAGGTCCAGAGGATCAGGTTCAGGTCCGGACCTGAACCTGGACCTGATTCAGCATGACTCATACCAATGGTCCATTTTGCTACAAAGAAATCTGTTTGGTGGAGTATTAGACTCACACTGGTGTTTAAAAATCCTACAATGCTAACTGCACCTGTACAATTGGCTGTAAAACTTGGTAGAAATTACTGTAAACTCTACTCTACTTCACTCTTGTTATTTTCTTCCACCTGCAGGCGCCAAAACATGTGAATGCCTGATAAAATAATCTGCTAATTTTTAATCAGTCCGGTTTTTCTGGACCGGTCCAATAAGAAAAAAACGGTTGTGTACCGGTACGCTGCACCGATACCCAGACCTACGTCCTACTGTAAACTATAAAGGGAGAGGAATGACCCTTTAGCAGGGTGGGTGTGCCCCAAAGTGCTTGTTGAGTGTGATTGACAGTTGTCAATCAAAGGACATGATATACCTATTTTATCAGAACTCATATCCAAAAGATATGAAAAAATGTCTGACATCCATGCCTGAAGGCTCATTGCGTTGTGCACTGACATATGCAAAGGCATAAATGCAAAGGTAGTGATGAAATTTCATCTTTGGCATTTATGAATTTCAAAGTAAACCATTTCATGGTCTGATATGTATCTGTAGAGTACATGTATGTGTGGGGTACTTAAAACAAGAAAATTCATGGATTTCTAGACTTAGAATTTTGACCAGCTACAATAGATCACAGGTCTTAGAGCTATCTACAACTGAAAGAAGCTTGACCATAGCATGTCCAGAAAACAGAATATCTTAACCAGAAGTTTGACTGCAATACCATAGAAAGCTAACGCTAGTTCACCTACATCCGTTGGGTAACCTTTATCCGTTGCTTTTAAAACAAGGTACTTGAGGATATCACGTCGACGGACGCTGGTTTCAAATTGCAATGTTTTCAGTTTATTGCAGTTTAAAACTATCACCCGTCGTCTTGATGTGCCTAAATACCCTGTTTTGAAAAACAACGGATATAGGTTACCCTGCGGATAAACTAGCGTTACTAGGCTGCTAGAAGATATTGTGTCTTTATGTAGTATTGCAGGAGAACTTCCAGTTGATATCTATTGTTCTGGACAAGCCATGGTCATGACTTTTGGTTGGTAGGTAGCCCTTTGTGGGGCTAAGAAGTGACATAAACTTGGTAAGTGCAGGTGCAGCCGTTTAAGTTGCAGACTTCAAAATCCCAAGTTTCTTCTCGTGCAACTTTTCCTGTTCTGGCTGTACTTTCTGTCCACTGACCCCATGGCCAGTCTATATGAAATCTGATATTCTTTTCCACACTTCTATGGAAATTACTTACAACAAGTTTCAAGTAGCTTATTACTTTTGATTGCAAGATCATTAGCCCAGCAGTTAATTCATAGAAATGATGTCATGAAAAAACCCTTTTGATGTTTGAAGCATGCTTAGCATGGTAAAGGAGGCTTTTATATAAAAAGAAAAGACAAAGGGCAAAAAAAAATCAAAATTATGGGTTCTGCTACCGGCTCTTTACTGAATGACAATTTTCCGAGATCACTTGTCATAACTAATTTCTTTTATAGAGAAACCCTATGAAAAGAATGAACTTTCCCACCATTAAAATCTAATTGCCAATCAAAATTTCATTGTCCAGTGTACTTGTTAAAAGACCTTTCTTGAAGCACATGTACTTATTAGTATCCTTCTATTCACAATGAGAAATTACTTAGGTACACTAATGCGGATGGTTATACTCACAGATAATACAGAAATGTTAGCAATGGTTTTATGTTCACAATTCTTGCAATGACCACTTCGCAAAAAAACTCAAAACCACTGCAATTTTTTGTTTTGTTTTGTCCAATCCCTTCCCCTTTGTCTATTATTATTATGCAATACATTCATATTGCACAGTATTATGATGCGTGTAATGGAGGAGCCTGCTACAGTGTAGACTAGGAGTGGGTACTGGTATGGTGTACCAGTACAAAACCGTTTTTTTGGGGGGGGGACCAGTCTGGGTCTGAGGTAAAAGTTGTTTGGTGCAGGTATAATTTCAAATGTTACCTGCAACTGGGCTGGTATGCAGAAAAAAGTACATGTATTTCAAACCCTGACCTTTCCTTCTGTGGCAGAGATTGGAATAATCAGTTGTTTTTAAGTCTATGCAGTAAAGGTGGACTCTCAACAGACGTGGGGCACGCTTGCAGCATTGTTGCGTTCGTTCACTGCATCACTGTTTTGTTATTTTCTCCGATTTTTTATAATTCAGATATTGCATAATACGTAAAAGTATGACATAGAAGATGACAAAATACACAACAAGTAAGAAAATTCGTTCTTTATCTCTGAAATTCGTTGAGCATCTTCCGAAACCAGCAATGCCGCAAGGGTGCCCCACGTCTGATGAGAGTGCACCTTAACTATGCGCGTCCTGCCTGCTGCAAACTAGAGATAACACAGGTAGGATTACAGGACCAAACACACATACATTTCCCAATGGTCTGGCAGAAAACATATCAGTGATACATGTACAACATGTATACAAAGAACTGTCACCAAAAGTTGAGACTAAATGCTACAGATACATTGTACAGTAGTATTCCTGAAGGTACTTTTTCTCCCCTGGCCCTAATTGAAATCCTTACCGTGAGGGAGCTACAATGTACATTGTATACCAATTTAATTTCTTTGACCTTAGATTTTTAGCATGAAATCGATGGGGTTGGCCAATAGAATAACATTGGAGATGATTGAAAATAACTGAATTTCTTGATCACAGAGGTCTCATACAGCAGCTATGAACTAAATAATAACGGTACATATTTTGTTATCCCATGGTACCCATTACAAGGATAGTCCACTATTAATTCATGGATGGATAATCAGGTTTCATCTGCTATGGCTGGAGGGACACAGGTTAGAATGCAGATTGCTTAATCAATTGTAACCCATATTGGTATCTACCAGCAGCCCTCTTAACATAATCGAGTTATCCTAGCTATATATTAGATTTTACAACATTAATGCATGCACAGGGAGAAAGACACAATTAATTGACCCTCTGTTATTAAAGGTTTGGGGTCTGGAAAAAAACAATACTGTAACAATATTTGACAATGCAACGATCCCCTTTTGAAACAATTTCTTTCTTATTCTTAGATTTCCCTGCTTCATTTTTTCTGATTTGAAAATCAAAGTAATAACTAATAGGTCACATGTACCTGTACGAGTCAGATACAAAATTATATGTCATCTTCCGCGGACATGTACCTGGCAGATGTGGCTGACGTGCATTTGAAAACGTATCATATTAGTCAGGAGCATCTGACAAAGTGTTGTCGTAGCTTCTGATTCACATAAAGATTGTGTGGGTTTCACATGCTGCGTGTATTAGCTTATTGAACGCAACAACAGGAAGAGCTTCAAAACATGGGCAATCAAATCAAATACACTTAATACCTTTCCTACGTCAGAGGCAAAAATCAAACAAAGAAATGAGCATAGCATGTTAAGGAGCCAAATAACACTTTAAACTAACCTTCCGAAGAGTATGAGGGAAATTAGCTTAAAAGCAATTAAGATCATCAGACATCCGGTATTGCAAGGGTAAAACATAACTGACATTTTGATCATGAAATCATTACTGCACAAGCACGCCTCACCAAGCATCAATCTGATCAGAATGCAAAACCCAACTGTCTTTAACCTACAAAGGTTTCAAACTTAAAAGCTGACACAAACAACTAGGGAGTAGTGCTTTAATCTAAAGCTGAAGTTTGATCTTTCTTATATCAATCCAATCTGCACTGGCCTGAACCACTGAGCTTCAAGATATTACTTATTATTAGTTTAGTCTGGTTCACTTAACTGCCTTCATTCAAAGTACATTAACCTCATAGTGCAAATGAGAGAACTCTGCAGCTTCCTTAGAGATTAGAGGATGTAGCTCTTCCTGCCAACTATAGTCGCAAATAAGGGACACTTTACCAGTCATTTGAAGGTCAGAGAGACCTCTCTTCCTCCAGGGAACTCAGAATCTGATGCAAGGGAGGTGTGAGGGTCAGAGCGACCCTGTACATCTGAAGGATTTGTTTCCATATATAATCGAGGTCACTCGAAAACAAGGCCCAAAGGCCTCCGGAGGCTAATCATTTCATGTATGATGAAGACGGAAACAGCCCCCCTGCTCCCCAAGTCAGAAACATCACGCTTGGTTATGGCAAGTGAGGACCAAGGAGGTCCTCTTTAAACCTCCTTGTGAGGACAAACTGGAGATGAGAGAATGTAGCTCTTCCTGCCAACTAGTCGCAAATTAGGGACACTTTACCAGTCATTTGAAGGTCAGAGAGACCTCTCCTCCTCCAGGGAACATCACGCTGGGTTTATAATGGCAAGGGAGGACCAAGGAGGTCCTCTTTTAACCTTCTTGGGAGGACCTAAATTATAAGAGAAGCAGAATGAGGTAAACCGTTAAGGCTATTTGCTACAAGACTCTTCAAAAATTTTGATCCACTCACACAAGGACATATGAACACCTACATGTACTGAATCAAGGCATTCTGGTCCTCAAATATAAATCATCACATAGTCATCATTTTTGTTGATGCATCATCCTCTTTGAACTCATTGCCATCCAATTCATTTCCACCAAACTCACGTATTACTGTCATTCATTGGTTGTTGTGATACATTGAACATGTAAATTGTACGACTGTCCAGCAATTAAGTTCAATCATTCATCAGTTCATTCACATTTTACCCGGATGCGATGATCAGAGGAGTAAGCTGGACCTTGATTAGTATGTATTTCAGGATACTTCCAACCTAGCGCCGACCTTGATTGGAGCATAGTCATGGGAAGGCCCTGAATGTATGACAAGGCCAGCTTCTTTTGAGAGAGCATTTCCATTAGACAGCCTCTGTACTGACCAAAAGATTAACTATATTTATTACAATTCATTGCTGCGATAAAGATTAAATTTTAGGTCTACAAGCAATGTTTCTTAGAAATGCCCCAAGGTTAAGCAGTCAGGGTTCAATGAACCTCCAACTTTTTCATATAGGATCATTCTTCTAGCCTGAGTAGTCCATCCTTCAAGTATTCGCTGGCTCAGCACTTTTGCTTGCTAACCTGACGGATTAGGCTTGATCATTCTTCACAGCATAAAGTCAAATGATGGATTCTCAGCTCATCACACTTCACAGGATTAAGCGGAACATAAATTCCTGATCTCTACCAGCTGCAGTTTTCAACAACATTACTGAAAACCACACCTACCGATGGACTCTAGTCTGAAGTTTGGAAGTTCGAGTGTCACTTCTTACAATCTGTAGTCCAATATGACCAAGATTAAAAGTACACATGGAAAATTGTGTACTTCTTATGCACACGCTGAACATTTTATCTATTAACCTCTACCGGGCTCCACATGTCACTGGAAAAATAGTCGCTAGCATTCAATTCGACTACAATTCACATCCCTTCACCTAGAGTTTTATTGGTGTACCACAAATTCCTGATATTTTCTAAGTTTCAACATCAGTTCAGTTAAGTTCAGTCCATCCTCTGGGAGGTGACACCAGTGTCTCCACATATTCCTATCCGCCATGATCGAACTGAGCTCGCCGGCCTGTAAACCTGTGTCCTCCAGAAGTAGCTTCCTGAGTATGACCGAAGGACGCCCACATCACTCCTCACAACTTACATGTATACTGATTATAATGACCTCCATCTACTCTGAAGCGCTGATTCAACCAAGATTCACTACTCAGAGGTCAATGTATTCCAGACTGAAAGTACCAGTACATCAGACTGATTGCTTATATTGTTATTCAGCTCAGAAGAGATACAGCCACTGAATTTTCTCTCCTTACCACGTGCACAAGACTTTCAAACTTTCCTTGGCACCTGAAAAGCTTTAAAAGTATGTACGTGTAGTACTATTTAAATCAAGTACACCTCAACAGACTCTGATCACTACTTCCTTCTCCAGCTTTACCAGCACTTTCAACAACATCCTTGACCATTTCTGTTAATGGACCTCCTACTTCAACGAAGTACTCGAAGTTAAGAGTAGCACTTTTCAAGTTCGCCAATCTCAGGTCAACGTGACACAGACTGAAAGCACCACAACTGCATGTGAAGAACATCTTACAAACTTCTCAAAATCATCTCAAAACTTTCAAACATACGCAGTTACAGCATTTGATTCAACTGAATGTACATGTGCATTCATTGCTATGTTCTCATAGTGGCAGCTACATTTGTAATGACCTTTCTCACGTGCTAAGGTCATATATGTTTGGCCATGAGGATAGCCACAACCCAAACACTTTGGAGAACCCACTACAACCATCATTTACACTGAGGTATCCAAAGTGTGAGAGGACAAACTAATCAATCCAGTCTCTCAAAGTTAGTGGAAACCGACCTGAACTGTTGGGTCATGCCTGGGTTATGGCAGATAATAACATACAAACTGGTGTGTTAGGAGCTTTATTCAATATGACATCACACTCGTGATATATAACCTCCTTGGCTGTACATACGTGAGCTTAGTGAGACATCCCAGAACTTTTAACACATTTCCAATCATGTCTGTCACACTTACAGCGAACCAAAAGTCAACATGCACTCCAGCGGTGATTTTCTTGCACTTAACTCTGTGCCCATACGTGAAAGTGCGTGATTGTAGATGATTCAAAATGCTGGTCTAGCTCCCACTCACTGCCAGAACGACCTGACCTGCATCCTAATGTGATACAAGTTTGAAGTTGCTCTTCGAAGCTTACAAAGTAGGGCGGCATGACATTAGGGGCGAGAGGAATGAAATAAATTACACAATAGCAGCCACGCCGTCTCTACCATAAATGTTAGTGATCATATTGCCCTGATCATATTGCCGTGTGGGACTGTATAGCGCGGTGGCAATGTATGTGTTTGCCTTGTGACCAAGAGGTCACGGGTTCGAATCCAGCAAGGCAGATATCATTCCAGAGACATCCTTACAGAATATGTCAAACACAGAGACAAATGATTCTGACATTTGACGACATAGTTTAATAATCTCTCCATAAGTACCACACGGGTGAACTAAAATAATTAAGTCCCGCTCCTGCACCTGCACTAGAAGTTCCCGATCAACCCACCCTGCAGCATATAAGGCCCCCGCCATCAGAACACAATATAGACGAAATGCCTTCTTCCCACGTACAATCAAAGAATGGAATAACCTCCCGGCAGAGGTAGCATTGTCGCCATCCCTGACAGTATTCGAATCAAAAATCTAATCCCATGCATTCGGTTTGCGCAGTAGACTTCTCCGTGTAAGTTAAGGCTGCAGAATCCTCAACACGATGAGGGTAGCAGCCCTACCGAAAGAAGAAGAGCCCATAAGCAAACACTGCAGCCCTGCATATAAAGTTTATCTTTTGATATGAGCATCGCAGAATTGACTCAAAAGCTGGTCTGTCTCCAGGACCTGTCCTTCCGTCATGGGGCGGAAATTTGCTTGTTGGGACAAAAATTTTACTCCATCCGCCCTAAAAATGACATGAAACTGTTGAAAATGTAAGCTAAAAATGACATATTTTACCAGGAATATCAACAACATGGGCTTGAAGAGTGGGACAGAAATATTTTTCAGGCTCTGCGGAGACAACCCCGCTAAAATAGGTCACCATAACCAGACTTAATCTTTCTCCCTAGCAAACAGCACCAGTCAAGAAGTCATGGTGACCGACAGTCAGCGAGGGCTAATGGTTATTAAACATTGATCTCTGTCTCAGTAATCTGACAGAGCAGGGTAACATTTTAGATGTCACTGAGATTTTAGATGTCATTCGTTAAGACTGCATAATCTCGGCTGAGCTAATAAACTGCCTCCATGCACTCAATAGTCTTGTAAATTGTACCTTAAAAATACAAGCTGTGTAATGACCTCAAATAAAGAACACACCCCCAACTTTGGCAACAATTTGAAGCACCTTTTCAATTTTGAAAAGTTTAAAAAGTGCATACTTTATTCGAACAGCTACTACTGTAAATGCAGAAATGTTCGCGGTGGATTAATGTTTGCGGTTTTTGTGGTGACCACTTAACCGCGAACTTAAAACCACCGCGAAAAGCCCCTTTTCCCGCTACCGCGAAATTAAATCCCCGCGAACTTAAATGCATTTACAGTATATTGAAAACCTTCAACAGCCCTGAGATTTGCCTAATAAGGCTTCATCAGGCAAAAGAAAGACATCGTCACCTTGAATGCAGAATAAGCAGTAAGGAAGCAGCTGAAAGCGGAAATCGGGAAGTGGAAAGTGGGAAGGATGTACGGATGGAAGAAAGTCATTAAGCTGTGGATAATAGCATCACATTTTCCACCTGCTCACAGAAGAACTAATTCAGATGCAGGTTTCCAATCAAGACACTTTGGTTGCAATTGGGAGCCAAGTATTGATTATTGGTTGGGCAGACTCTACTGCAGAGAGTCAGGGCATTACAAGCAGTTTAGACCACACTGAGTGAAACCTGGTCAGGCAACCACCTGCTGTCAAAAGCTATGTTGAAACAGTCCCATTCAATTTTACATTATACAGTAGACAAATTGTTCGACCCAACCAGCAACCACTTTTGTGCAGTCCCCAGGGAGCACTGACATCCCATTCAACAACCAAAATTGACAGCAGCGCCCAGCCCAGCAGCAGGCATTTCAAACTAATCTGCCAGGCTGGCTTTGGTGTGTTTATCATACACTATGCAATGGCCTTTTCCTGATATTCTTTCAAGCCAGTATCTAAACTTATTGCTGTTGTCCTATAGAGCAAAGCAATCGGTACCATCTACATTTGTACATTGTATTTAATCATCTGGCCAACAAACCAAAGCCCCAACCTGAGAAGGAAAACTATGTAAAACCCGGCGCACTGGGCTTGCAACCCAACACATATCAGTTTGCAGCAGAATCTACAGACATGTGTAGAGGACAGTCCCCCAGAAGGTATACTGGTCGACTTCCCAGCCAAGTCACGACCCCACTCAGGATGTGATTAAACTGATAACCTCGGACCCAAACCCTGCTTGGAAACTAGAGGCTGCCCAAGAGGGCGATGGGAAGACCAGATCCTCAACACATTGAAAGAGCTGGGGGTCTCCAGAACCAACTAGAGGGAGTACACCCAGGACAGATGAACCTGGTGTGAACTTTCCATGTCTGTAGCCGCTATGCATCAGAATATGATGCCTGCGAATGATTGATTGCCAACCAACCAACCTGTCTGGAGCAAGTACCTGGCCTCAGCAACCACTTAGCAGCTTGAATGATTGCTGAGGCCTGCTGGGACTGTAACACTAGTTCACCTTTATCACAGGGAAGCCTAAGTCTTAAATAAAAATCATGACGCTAAAGCTATCTACCACCCATATGTCAAAACCATATCATATCCGGGACCTACATACCAAAAATTATGAAAATCTGTTGTTCCCTTCTTGAGTTATCCGCTTCAGAAGTTTTTGACAAAAATGCCCCTGCTGTCCTAAATCTGGTTGCTAGGGGGCCCAAACTCATGTCACTTCTTCCTGAGCACAAGAGCTCTATAGACTATAAAATCGTGACCATAGGTTGTTCAGAACACGAGATAGCAAAACCGGAAGTTGCACTGCAGTACCAAGGAAAGCCGCTAGGGGGCCCAAAATCTCATCATTTCCAGCTTTTCACCCTACCTACACACCAAGTATGCAACCAATCCACTCAGCTGTTCTTGAGTTATCTTGATGACAGACACACAGACGCTAGTGAAAATATAACCTCCATGACATTTCATGGAGGTAAATAAGCCTTGTTGTAAGGCCCTAGAAATCAGTAAACCAAAACATGTTTTGTAGCCTGCAGAGGTGAGATGAACAACAGGAAAAGAAGCTCAGCTGAGGTCACAACATCACCCTGACAGCAGCTCACGTGCACAGACAATAGTCAGCAGTAAGGAAGCTTCTATGACTATATAAGTCAATGTTCTTCCAACGAAGCTTAGGCAATTTGCCTTGCAGATCACTGTGTCATGATTTCATGTACAACATGACAACAAGGCAAAAACTATCAAAGACGTACTTCTCTACATCTCTAGGCTGATTTGAGCTTCTCATGAATAAATAAAAGGTTCAAATAAACTAAAAAGACTGAAGAAATCGTAGAGATTTTAAGCACTGAGGCCGTTATTAGGGTTAATTGAGATAACCTATACTTGCACTGTAATTTTAGGTTAAACACTGCAATCACATAGCAAAATAACAGCTCACTCGTTTGTGGCATGAGCACATAATAACATGCTGCCAGTGCTTCACTGAGTAAATCAATGTAGGTAGTCACGGGCACAGAAATGAAGAGCTACTGTCACATGCAGACGAGGAATGAGCATTAACTGCACATCATTAAGCCTAATTAACAATCTCTGTAATTACACTCAAGAAACATTTCAGTACGTTCTTCAAATTCACATGTGCTGCATGTGTTGTTCAAGAGTTTCTAATTAAGATATTGATTAAGGGCTGAAATTGCCTACTAATTGAAACTGCTATAAGTAGTTTTCTCAAACGATTAGAAAGATCTAGATGCATCTGTATGTGAAGCATGTTATCAGCAGTAATCTTGGAAAGAGAAAAATTAGAATCAAATCAAGAGCTGAAATTGCCTACTACATGTATAACTAATAGATGACATGTTCAGTTTTCTGAAAATATCTTCAG
>NW_023365797.1:83520-94730 GCF_000003815.2 Branchiostoma floridae
CATGAACCCTGAAAGTTTACCAAATATCCTAACGCTGGTCACCTTTATCTGATGGTAACCTATATTCGCTGTTTGTAAGAAAAAACGTATTTATTGATATGAAGTCGACAGACGGTGGTTTCAAATCGGAACATTTTGAAAATTTAAAACGACTGTTCGCAGACTTAATACTCCTAAATGTGCTGTTTTTAAAGATAACGGATAAAGGTCACTCCACGGATAAAGGTGAACTAGCGATAGTGTTTTTTCTTCAGGTTTAACTTATACCTGAGACCTTCCCCTAGTACATCATACCTGATGTTTACATAGCAAATGATAATTGTTATAGCATGAAAATCCTAGTATCTGTGTTAGTATATGAAAGAATTGTGTTGCCTCCTTTTAAAAATATTCATTGTTTTGTTGTTAATGTTTTCATAGAATCAACCTACATGATTGTGTGTATCACTATCACTGGACAAAATGACTGCTATTCATATGCATTGTGATAGGTGGCGTTGTCTACCTGTGTGTCTTTACAGAAGGTGGAAGTCATGCACTGAGGGTAAGTTTACTGTTGTGTGAAATCTCTTTTTTCTGCCTCCATTTCTGGCACACTTGAACTTGGCAGGGTGATAATTAGTCTGTCCTAGTGTTGTACAATGTGGCAAGATATCAAATCAATTCAGGCTACAACGGCAGTTTACCTTTATCCACATGGTAGCCTATATCCGTTGTTTTTAAAAACGAGGTAATTTGGGACATCTGGAGGACGGACGTTCAAATTGCAATATTTTCATAGCATTCTAGTCAGAAACAGCTGTCTGTTGACTTGACATCCCTGAATACTCCAATTTTATATATGACGGATAAAGGTGAACTAGCGTTACTTCAAAAATATCACAATCACATCAGAGACAGTGTACTTATCCATACAACTGACTTGTGGATCAACATAATTCCACCAATATAGTAAAATTGCTAAACTTTCCTTCCAACACTGAATTAAACGATAGGGACTTACCCTCTAAATTTTTGGTGGAAATAGAACAATTCCACCAAATTTAGTATAGAATGGAAAATTAACCAATGCAAGGTTCGAAAGTAAATTTGATAGGTATAAAGCACAAAGTATTTACCCCAAGCCCTGCTTGGATCCATCCAAAATTTGTGAAAGACACACAGTATTTTAGAGCACTCTTTAGAGTACTCTCTAGAGTACTCCCTTTCATTTGCAAAATCTTGGTTTCAGTCCAACACTGGTGATTTTCTTCTTGCCACTAAAGATATAGAATCTCAACCTAAAGGTCAGTGAAATCCTAATTACTCACTCCACCGGTTCTTTTAATGATTTGTTTGTTCATTCCTTCCTTTCTTCACCAAGAAAAAGACTATTGTGGCATGCCTAAACCACACTGATGCCTATCTGATATTTTATCATGTTCTGACACAAAGAGACCAACACTAGTGCAACAATGTTAACGGACTCTTTCATATTCAACTATGACGTTACAAAAAGCTGTCGACAAGTTCTGTATCTGCATCTGTATCTGTAACACACCAGCTTCGCAGACACACAGCAGCTGGTTACTGTAAATGCATTTAAGTTCGCGGGGACTTAATTTTGTGGTAGCAGGAAAAAAGGACTTTTCGCAGTGGTTTTAAGTTCCAATAGCACAATGCACTTACTACTATGGAAAAATGTTTGCGGTGGGTTAAAATTCTGCATTTACAGTATATTACACTCAACAAAGTTTTACTACTTCATACTTGATGGAGATCTTAGAGTCAATTCCATATTACCGAGAGGGTGTTTCTTGCCCTTTGTTCTAACATTTTGGAAATCTTTGTAACAATCTAACTGTGATAAATAATTATTTAGAACTATCTATAACATCTATGTGACATTCTAAATATTTCTATAGTATTCAAACATGTTAGAAACATTTCTAACATCAAATACATTATTTCTGTTAGTTTCTAAATTGTTCCAACATAGATGCATCATTTGTGATCACATGTTCGAACATGGAAACAATATGATGAAACTGGGTCAGTGGGCTGGGAAGAGGGCAATTCACACATCCCTGCCAATTGCAGGAAATAATGTCTGTCTGCCACCTTCTCACAAAAGACTCGCCAGTATATACTAAAGAAAATCTAAAAATACAAGAGCCAAACAAAGGACCAAGCTTAGCAACTTTGTTTATGGGGGCAATGAAAGTTTTTATGGAGGGAAAAAATGACACAAAATGTTGGAACATGTTGGAACAATAACAAAAACACATAGATGTTTGAAAATTGTTCTAAATAAAGAGATAATTATATCATTACTTTCCCAAATGTTCCAATAAATATAAAAAGTTTCAAAAATGTTTAAACTTTCATTTTCAAATGTTTGAACAATTTCGAACCTGAGTGACTGAAATGTTCTTTTATTCTAAATAGTTCAAACTTATTACAAATATTATTTCAAAACCATCTCGGTGACTTGGAATTGACTCTATTACTTTTATCAATGAAAATTTAGCACTTTGGCTATACTTCTTGTCAGTGAAGCGACATACTGATACTTCCAGTCTGTAAATTGAAAGAAACACTAATGAGCTGAGTTGACAACCCTCAGAAACAATCTTAAGACCTGGGCTGTCTCCAGGACCAATCCCAACAGCCTTGGACAGAAAACGGATTTTAGGTTGGACGCATGAAGGAACAGTATGGATTTGTTTGTGTCATCGGACAAGAATATGCTAATATGTAATACAATCTACCTTCCAGTGTGCACGTTGACACGTAGAAACAGGCTCAATTGAATGTTAGCGGGCTTTTCAGACTTGTTGGGACAGACAAAAGTGTCATCCGATTCCGTTAAAAAAAATCTAAAGCTCATGACAGGAAACTGCTTAAAAGTATTTTTGTAAGCTTAAATGACATTTTTAACCACGAGAATCAATAACACGGACTGTAAAAAGATGAGTGGGTCGAAAAAAATTAAAAGCTGGAGACAGCTTAAACCTTAGGTAGGCAGCCAGACAGCTGTTAAGCTGTTGCTAGCCATAGTTTGAAACATCACTGACCTTGTGAAGGGTTAACATAACAAACACCCCCACAGCCTTAAGGAAACAGTTACATGTTACTGTGGAGAGAATATACTGTATTGTAAAATGAAACAGCAATATGATGATATTTAGCCTACAAGTAGTTGTATACAAATCTGAATTGTTTTAGAAATAATCCCAACAAGACAAACTTTTTTTTAAGGAAGCGCTTTTAAACCTGACATTCCATCCAAATGATCCAATTAAATTTAAATAAAACAAAACTTTGTGCTTGCAATGTATTCTACTTTCCTTGTATCTACCTCAGAATCATATAGGGAATAGAATATTTTGACCCGATTTAATAATCATCCCAATGAATGATGGTAATGTCAATGCTTCATAATCATTGTAAAAACTTAAACTTAACTTAAACTAAGAAATGTTACGTGCTACATGTACATATTAATACAGTATATGCTATATTGATTATCTTGTAATGTAGATATACTACTGCCAGTATAAGATAGATAACTATCATGATCAACAACCATAGTGAAACATCCCTTGATCATATCTAAAATAGATTGCAGGATGTTTATATCCAAAGGTTTCTTTGGATTGAACCATAAACAGTTAAGCCACAGTGGGTGGTGAGAGACCAAACAAAGGATTTATATACCTTAACAAAACTTACCTTAATCTGTAACTATTCAAAAAGGAATACAGACATCTAAATATAAACGTACATTCAACACTTTCTCCAGCCAGCTAGTATATGCAGGAAGCTTCACTACACTCAAGGTCAAAACATACATAGGCAAGCTTTGTGCTTATACAGTATACAGTAACAACAGTTTCTATTTTGTAACCTTATACTTATAGTCTGTGGGGAAACGTTGCCCATGGCTTACACATTTGTTGACATAACTAATGAGGCATATCATACATTTATTTAGTGAAAGTCTACAAAATAGAAGGTATAAACTCACCCTATAGACAGAGGCACCGACATCCTGAGGCATGCCCTTACTAACAACTGAGAATATTACTCAAGCTGTAAGTCTTACTAATACTTGGGACCATACTGTACATTCTCAAATATAGGCATACAGATATTAAGAACTTTTAAAAATAACTTTTTGTAAATCATTAAAATTGTCAAAACATTAATCTCATTAATGCCACAATCAGTGGAAAAGAGGAAAAAATATTTTGGTTACAATTCCAAACATTACAAATGTAGGTCTTGGAAATAAATAACAATTCCAACTGTCTAACATGACCCACTTCCTTTTTAAAATTGATCTCAAGTTTGTAGTAATTGGGGCTCTGTTCACGTGAACTAGATCACATGCTAATCTTGACAGTATCAAGTCAACTGATAAATCTCGAAAGTAATGCTAAAAAGGTGGTTTAAATAACTACAAAACATACGGATGTATCCATTAGTGATTTTACGGTAGATTCCCCAGTATTGAGACATCCAGGTCAGGCTGACAGGAAGCCCTGTAGGCAGTGTAGAGTCTAGACTGGCTACCTCATACCAGCATTGAGTCACCACATCAACACTCATACATGCTGGGGACACTTCAAACCACAATATGGATACAACTATCAGGGTCATTAATTAAATTCCAGTAGTTTGTTAACACTGGAGGAATTTTTTTTTCGTTTTATTTTATTTCTAGACTGCCTACCTCACACCAGCATTGAGTCACCACCCCACACTCATACATGCTGGTGACACTTCAAACCACAACATAACACTGGAATATGGAAACAACTATCAGGTCATTCCATTTTAGTAGTTTGGTTACACTGCGCTCTTGAATTTATCTTTTTTATTTCTTTTCATTTCTTTTAATTTCTAGACTGCCTACCAGCACTGGCAATACTTCAAACCACAACATACAGGAACATGGATACAACTATAAGGTCATTCCATTCTAGTAGTTTTGTTACACTGGAGTGATCTATCATTACCTCCATGAAATGTCATGGAGGTTATATTTTACCCTGTGTTTGTTTGTCTGTCTGCCTGTGTGTGTGTGTGTAAACAAGATAACTCAAGAACGGCTTGGTGGATTGGTTTCATACTTGGTGTGTTGGTAGGGTGTGATGAAAGCTGGAAATGATTAGATTTTGGGCCCCCTAGCGGCTTCTCTTGGTACTGCAGCACAACTTCCGGGTTTGCTATCTCGTGTTCTGAGCAAGCTATGGTCACGATTTTGAAGCATTAGATAGCTCTTGTGCTCGGAAATAAGTGACATAAGTTTGGGTCCCCTAGCGTCTAGTTTTGGGAAAGCAGGGGCATTTTTGTCAAAAACTTCTGAAGACGATAACTCAAGAAGGGAACAACGGATTTTCATCATTTTTGGTATGTAGGTACCTTAGACAATGTTTTACAAGATGAGATACTAATTATGCGAACAGGAGTACATTTGCATAATTAATGAGAATATTCTATCATAGCAGTTTTTTCAATGTATCTCTTGTTCCAGACATGCTATGGTCTTGACGTTTTGGTGATAGATAGCTTTTGGTGTCATGACAAAGTGGGGCAAGTTTCAGCCCCCTAACATTTAATTGTGGAACTGCATGGGTGTTTTTGTCAAGACACTCCAAAGAGGATAACTGCAGAAAGGAACGACGGATTGCCTGCATTTTAGGCATGCGGGTAGCTTGGGCAAAGATGTTCATAATGATATACATGTTATGCAAATGAGGACTTAATTTGCATACTTAATGAGGAAATTGTATAGTTCCATTGTTTTCAATAACTGGACCTCAATACATGTAACACATGTTAATTATGATAGGTGGAATATAAGCAGATACCAAATATGGTAATGAGGAACTTTTTTGCATAATTTATGTAAAAATTGCAAAACCGCTTTATGATTAATAATGGGAATTTTATAACTGTGACATGTGTACGTTAGTCAATGATGAACAACACCATGCATTAATTATGTTAATGTGTTAGTCAATTGCATGAAATTTACGAAAGCTTTAAATTTTCATGGAGGTATGAGGTCGCCGAACTCTAGTTTTTTTTATTTTCTAGCATGAATTTCTAGACTGACGACCTCACACTGGGACTAAGTCACCACATCCACACTCATACATGCTGGGGACACTTCAAACCACAACCAAGGACGTTATATCAGACGTCCTTGCCACAACATAACACTGGAATATGGAAACTACTATCAGGTCATTCCATTCTAGTAGTTTGGTTACACTGGAGGGATTTGTTATTTTTTATTTCATTTCATTTCTAGACTGCCTACCTCACACCAACACTGAGTCACCACCTCAACATTCACAAATGCTGGCAACAGTTCAAACAACAGCAAGAATATAGATTGGATAACGTTACAACTATCAGGGTCATTTCATCTTAGTGGTTTGGTTAAACTGGAGGGGGTGGTTTCTAATGCTCCACCCCAGGAGGTTAATATAACAGTCAACATTTACAATTCAAGTTCCCACAACACCGGCAGATGTGGGCTTGTATGTGTGCCAAAAACACAGAGTCTGACACATCCAGGCATAAATTAGAAATCTATAGACGTTACAGGAAACAAGGAATAAATCAAGAAAAGAAATTGGGTGAGATGTCCCTTTTTTATACCACAGGGCAACAAGTTAAGGTCAAGAAATGAATCTTTGCATGAGCAAAAATTCACTCAAGACCTAGTTATCAAGAAAATACAAGTAATGACCGACTCCAGGGCTCGTGACTGCGACTAGATTTGGTCGCAATGCGACCGTAATTTTAATAATGCGCCTATTCTTTAAATGATGGTCGCACGGCGCGCCAATATAAAAATGAGCAACGCCCTTATTTTCCCCCGAAAACTTCGCTCAAAGTTCAAAATTCGCCGATTTCGGCCTTCGCCGAGCCGCCATTTTGATTCTAACTCAAGTCTCGCGCAAGTCTCGCAGTAACTCACATCTCGCGAATCGCGAGAGTCGCACCCCATTGGCCATTTCGGTGTGACGTAGCTCGCCCGGCCGCCATTATTGGTGGAATATCTGATATCCCCGCTGTGATCGCGGGAAAAATCACGCAGGAACGCTTCAAAAGCGTGTAACTTTGACGAAAACTCATCGAATGCCTAAAGTCCTTGGTGATAAGTACATGTATAGGATTCTTTTGGAGGTTTTTTTTGCTTGTTTGTCGGTGGAATGCGGGAAAAACAACAGCTAATGTGACGATGACAAACTGGGGAGGGGGGCGGTTCGGTCTCGTCACTGAAGTCGTAGAAAATGTCGAACGGAGGTCGCGATTTTTTCACGGTTCCTTCAGATATCACTTTTGTTGCAGTCTTTATTTTCAAAAGACTGATACATAGATGTTGTCTGTTGGGAAAAGTTCGATTGATTTGCCCTTCGAACACATCTTTTCTGCTACATTTTTTCAACTGAAAATATGAATTGTTTGTACACAGATTTTTCTATATAAGTTAACACTGAATGACTGATGTTACAGGCTACAAGTAAACCTCTAATTTTCCAGTGCATCCATTTTCAGCTATGTTCTTAACAAAGTAGAAGAGATACAAAAGAAATTACAAGATGTACCTGGCAGTCCTGGCTACACTTTCTCCTCTGTTGGTTTGCAGATTTTCTTGTAGACTTCTTTAGTTTGTTGTTGTATATGTAACAGTCAAGTTTCACCTTTAGCAGTAAGGTTAATTTACCCTTCCTGGTTGTGTGTATTAACTTATGAAACATTATAAAAATCATATAAGGAATCAGTGTTGTATTACTTGAAAGTGATCTCATGTATTCTCTTGTTTCTTGTTCGGTTACTGGGTAACTATATATAATATATAACACCCCTAATTAATTCTTTAAGCCATACCCACCTCTAGTCAAAAACATTGATTACCGGTATTGGAGTAATATTTTGTATGGCTTCAGACGTTTGCTTGTGCTCCCAACCTTTCATAGTGGTGCTCCTAACTTTTTGCTGGCGCTCCTAAGTTTTAGGAGTTAGGAGCGCCATGCTCCTAGGTCAAAAAGTTAGTCTGGAGCCCTGGACTCCCACCCTATTTACACAAAGAAACTGCTTTTCACCCAAACTGTCACAACCGAGAACATACTGTAGAAAATGTCTAAGCTTCCATACATACACTTGTGTCACTTACCAAACTCCAGTGGCAAATTGTTTCTTCCTTGTGTCTGCGATGAAGAGAGATCCCACAAGACAGGAATTTGTGTCCCTTACAAGAAAAACAGGCAGTTTGGAGCAACAGAGTCTTCTCCTGCCAGACTTTCATGAACCCACACCAAGTGCCAACAAACACACTAGTGCTCCGTCCAAATTTGACCAACTGTCGCCGTTTGTTGTCCAAGCGTTCACCTGCACTATCACTGTGCCCACAGAGAAAGTGCCCACGCCACTGCAAACACACCTTATCTCTATCTGCCTCCACTTCAGACAGACTGCAGATTTGGCTTCCTATAGTTTCCATGTGACTAAGACTAAACATGTGTGTATACTATGTGTATAAAACAACTATACAAATGGGATCTCTCTCTACATATACAGAGGTGTCATGGGGAAAGTACAATCATGTATGCTGAGGGATGAAATGCTGTAGAAAGACTTCAAAGCCAAGAGCCCAGGACCTACTTTCTTAAGCTTTTAAGTTTAATAAACATTTTCCTACTCCTTCTCATAGATTAAAGTAATACTAGTACTGGTACCCATATAAAATATGTCATTGCTTGACTCTGTCACTAACTTTCTGTAGTAAAACAATAGAATTTGAAAAAAACTCGAGCCTGAGACCTACAAAAATAATTATATCTATAACTATGTCTATATTTACTGATGAAATAAAATTGTGTGTTTACTTACTTTGTTAGCATCAACATAAAATGCAAACATCACTCTAGACATTTGCTATACTCCCAATCAAGTTCAAATCATGTGTACATATGTACTTCAATGTCGTTGTCCATAACCTACCTTTCTCTCAACCAAGGTCCACACGAGGTCTTGAACAAATGTCCAAACTAAGCGTATACATGAGCCAAGGGCAACAGGAAGTCCCCAGCGTCACTCCCTAAGTAAACTCCTCTCCTCTCCCGGTGGAGTTCGTAGGTACCCCAATGTTGTTGACCATAACTGACCCTTTCAGGGCTCGTGACTGCGACTAGATTTGGTCGCAATGCGACCGTAATTTTAATAATGCGCCTATTCTTTAAATGATGGTCGCACGGCGCGCCAATATAAAAATGAGCAACGCCCTTATTTTCCCCCGAAAACTTCGCTCAAAGTTCAAAATTCGCCGATTTCGGCCTTCACCGAGCCGCCATTTTGATTCTAACTCAAGTCTCGCGCAAGTCTCGCAGTAACTCACATCTCGCGAATCGCGAGAGTCGCACCCCATTGGCCATTTCGGCGTGACGTAGCTCGCCCGGCCGCCATTATTGGTTGAATATCTGATATCCCCGCTGTGATCGCGGGAAAAATCACGCAGGAAAGCTTCAAAAGCGTGTAACTTTGACGAAAACTCATCGAATGCCTAAAGTCCTTGGTGATAAGTACATGTATAGGATTCTTTTGGAGGTTTTTTTTGCTTGTTTGTCGGTGGAATGCGGGAAAAACAACAGCTAATGTGACGATGACAAACTGGGGAGGGGGGCGGTTCGGTCTCGGCACTGAAGTCGTAGAAAATGCTGAACGGAGGTCGCGATTTTTTCACGGTTCCTTCAGATATTACTTTTGTTGCAGTCTTTATTTTCAAAAGACTGATAAATAGATGTTGTTTGTTGGGAAAAGTTCGATTGATTTGCCCTTCGAACACATCTTTTCTGCTACATTTTTTCAACTGAAAATATGAATTGTTTGTACACAGATTTTTCTATATAAGTTAACACTGAATGACTGATGTTACAGGCTACAAGTAAACCTCTAATTTTCCAGTGCATCCATTTTCAGCTATGTTCTTAACAAAGTAGAAGAGATACAAAAGAAATACAAGATGTACCTGACAGTCCTGGCTACACTTTCTCCTCTGTTGGTTTGCAGATTTTCTTGTAGACTTCTTTAGTTTGTTGTTGTTGTATATGTAACAGTCAAGTTTCACCTTTAGCAGTAAGGTTAATTTACCCTTCCTGATTGTGTGTATTAACTTATGAAACATTATAAAAATCATATATTGTAAGGAATTAGTGTTGTATTACTTGAAAGTGATCTCATGTATTCTCTTGTTTCTTGTTTGGTTACTGGGTAACTATATATAATATATAACACCCCTAATTAATTCTTTAAGCCATACCCACCTCTAGTCAAAAACATTGATTAACGGTATTGGAGTAATATTTTGTATGGCTTGAGACGTTTGCTTGTGCTCCCAACCTTTCATAGTGGTGCTCCTAACTTTTTGCTGGCGCTCCTAAGTTTTAGGAGTTAGGAGCGCCATGCTCCTAGGTCAAAAAGTTAGTCTGGAGCCCTGCCCTTTTCTCTATCAGTCTACTTGAGGCCGCTACCTTGACGATATCTGCCATGGAATATTTCATCTAGCCGGTGTCTGTTTACCCTCTTGTACAGAACCTGGCACCTGACCGACGTTATGGCAGATAGTCGGGGGATAAGGACTCTTGTACTAGTTGTAGCATAATGGTCAGTACAAAGGTGAAACCAATGTATCTCTTGTATATTTTTATGGGGAAAGTTGGGACTTATTTAAAGAGAAATAAATCAACACACATTATTATTTACTTCCTTTCTATACACTAGGAAAAGGAGAGCTTCCTTTGGTTTCCTGTAAAGGGTCTGGGGGGGGGGGGGCTAGTTTATTTTGTTACTAGTACATACATGTATGTTGGGAGACTAAGGCATGGCATAAATATGGGCTTATAATGAAAGATTGAGACATCCAAAAGGTCCATTGATGAAGGTTATACAATATATCCAGGTCAATAAGATACGCCAAATAGCAACTACTGAAGCAACTGGATATGGTTTTGGAAATGGACAGACTTTTCAGGTAGAATCCAATACCTTTCGTCAGTGACAAGTTCTCAGTGACATCCAAAATGTCAAAACCCGGACATTGTTTTTCCATCTCTTTAGTTCACTTGTCAATCATCATAATTGAGACTTGTCAAACTATTTAATTTGTTCCTTTCCAGCATTGTGCTAATAGTGTGTGTTCCCGGTCATTT
>NW_023365798.1:0-7459 GCF_000003815.2 Branchiostoma floridae
ACAGAGAGGCAGACAGACAGGCTTGCAGACAGAAAGGTAGACAAAGAGGAAGCCCGACAGTGTTGCAGACAGACAGAGAGTCAGAAAGACCAGCTTGCCGACAGAGAGGTAGACAGGCAGACAAAGCGAATGTCAAACAGAAATGCAGACAGACAGAGAGGCAGTCAGGCAGGCTTGTAGACAGAGATGTTGGCAGACGAAGAGGAAGCCAGACAAGGCTGCAGACAGACGTCCTAGACAGAGAGGTGCACAGGCAGTCTTGCAGACAGATAGAGAGGTAGATAGACAAAGAGGTCACCAGACAGGGTTCCAGATAGACAGACAAACAGACAGGCTTGAAGACAGATATAGAGGTAGACAGACAAAGGCAAAGCCAGACAGAGAGGCAGACAGAAATGCTTGCAGACAGAGACTGAGGTAGACAAAGAGGAAGCCAGACAAGGATACAGACAGAGAGATAGAAAGACAAAGCGAATGTCAGACAGGAATGCAGAGAGCCAGACAGACAGGCTTGCAGAGAGGTAGACAGGGGTCTAGACAGACGTACTAGGCAGGGCAGTAGACAGACAGGATAACAGTCAGACAGGTAGACAGACAAAGAGGAAGCCAGACAGGCTTGCAGACAGACGGACAGGCTTGCAGACAGAGATATACCGACAAAGAAGAAGCCAGACAGTGTTGCAGACAAAACGAGAGGCAGACAGACAGGCTTGCAGACAGTGAGATAGACAGACAAAGAGGAAGTCAGACAGTATTCCAGAAAGGCAGACAGATATGCTTGCAGACAGACAGGTAGATTGACAAAGATGAAGCCAGACAGCGGTCCAGACAGACTGCTAGACAGAGAGGTAGACAGTCAGGTTTACAGAGAAGTAGACAGACAAAGAGGAAGCCAGACAGGCTTGCAGACAGACAGAGAGGCAGACAGACAGTTTTGCAGACGGAGAGGTAAACAGACAATGAGGAAGCGAGACAGGATTGCAGACAGACGTCCTAGACAGAGAGGGTGAAAGGCAGGCTTTCAGACGGATACAAAGGTAGACAGACATAGAGGAAGCCAGACAGGCTTGCGGACAGAGAGGCAGACAGACAGACAGGCTTGCAGACAGTGAGATAGACAGACAAATAGGAAGTCAGACAGTATTCCAGACAGACAGAGAGGCAGACAGAGATGCTTGCAGACAGACAGGTAGATTGACAAAGATGAAGCCAGACAGCGGTCCAGACAGAGAGGTAGACAGTCAGGTTTACAGAGAAGTAGACAGACAAAGAGGAAGCCAGACATGGTTGCAGACAGACAGAGAGGTAGGCAGACAGGTTTGCAGACAGAGAGCCAGAAGAAAAATAAGAAAGCCAGACAGGCTTGAAGACAGACGTCCTAAACGGAGAGGTAGACAGGCAGGCTTACAGACAGAGAGATGGACAGACAAAGAGGAGGCCAGAAAGGAATGCAGACAGAGAGGCAGACAGACAGGCTTGCAGACAGAAAGGTAGACAAAGAGGAAGCCAGACAGTGTTGCAGACAGACAGAGAGTCAGAAAGACGAGCTTGCAGACAGAGAGGTAGACAGGCAGACAAAGTGAATGTCAAACAGAAATGCAGACAAACAGAGAGGCAGTCAGACAGGCTTGTAGACAGAGATGTTGGCAGACGAAGAGGAAGCCAGACAAGGCTGCAGACAGACGTCCTAGACAGAGAGGTGCACAGGCAGTCTTGCAGACAGATAGAGAGGTAGATAGACAAAGAGGTCACCAGACAGGGTTCCAGATAGACAGACAAACAGGCAGGCTTGAAGACAGATATAGAGGTAGACAGACAAAGGCAAAGCCAGACAGAGAGGCAGACAGAAATGCTTGCAGACAGAGACTGAGGTAGACAAAGAGGAAGCCAGACAAGGATACAGACAGGCTTGCAGACAGAGAGATAGAAAGACCAAGCGAATGTCAGACAGGAATGCAGAGAGGCAGACAGACAGTCTTGCAGAGAGGTACGTCGACGGGTCCAGACAGACGTACTAGGCAGGGCAGTAGACAGACAGGATAACAGTCAGACAGGTAGACAGACAAAGAGGAAGCCAGACAGGGTTGCAGACAGACGGACAGGCTTGCAGACAGAGATATACCGACAAAGAAGAAGCCAGACAGTGTTGCAGACAAAACGAGAGGCAGACAGACAGGCTTGCAGACAGTGAGATAGACAGACAAAGAGGAAGTCAGACAGTATTCCAGAAAGGCAGACAGATATGCTTGCAGACAGACAGGTAGATTGACAAAGATGAAGCCAGACAGCGGTCCAGACAGACTGCTAGACAGAGAGGTAGACAGTCAGGTTTACAGAGAAGTAGACAGACAAAGAGGAAGCCAGACATGGTTGCAGACAGACAGAGAGGTAGGCAGACAGGTTTGCAGACAGAGAGCCAGAAGAAAAATAAGAAAGCCAGACAGGCTTGAAGACAGACGTCCTAAACGGAGAGGTAGACAAGCAGGCTTACAGACAGATAGAGAGATGGACAGACAAAGAGGAGGCCAGAAAGGAATGCAGACAGAGAGGCAGACAGACAGGCTTGCAGACAGAAAGGTAGACAAAGAGGAAGCCAGACAGTGTTGCAGACAGACAGAGAGTCAGAAAGACGAGCTTGCAGACAGAGAGGTAGACAGGCAGACAAAGCGAATGTCAAACAGAAATGCAGACAGACAGAGAGGCAGTCAGGCAGGCTTGTAGACAGAGATGTTGGCAGACGAAGAGGAAGCCAGACAAGGCTGCAGACAGACGTCCTAGACAGAGAGGTGCACAGGCAGTCTTGCAGACAGATAGAGAGGTAGATAGACAAAGAGGTCACCAGACAGGGTTCCAGATAGACAGACAAACAGACAGGCTTGAAGACAGATATAGAGGTAGACAGACAAAGGCAAAGCCAGACAGAGAGGCAGACAGAAATGCTTGCAGACAGAGACTGAGGTAGACAAAGAGGAAGCCAGACAAGGATACAGACAGAGAGATAGACAGACAGAGCGAATGTCAGACAGGAATGCAGAGAGCCAGACAGACAGGCTTGCAGAGAGGTAGACAGGGGTCTAGACCGACGTACTAGGCAGAGCAGTAGACAGACAGGATAACAGTCAGACTGGTAAACAGACAAAGAGGAAGCCAGACAGGCTTGCAGACAGACGGACAGGCTTGCAGACAGAGATATACCGACAAAGAAGAAGCCAGACAGTGTTGCAGACAAAACGAGAGGCAGACAGACAGGCTTGCAGACAGTAAGGTAGACAGACAAAGAGGAAGTCAGACAGTGTTGCAGAGAGGCAGACAGAGAGGCTTGCAGACAGACAGGTAGACTGACAAAGAGGAAGGCAGACAGGGGTCGAGACAGACGTCCTAGGTAGAGTGGTAGACAGACAGGATAACAGACAAAGAGGAAGCCAGACATGGTTGCAGACAGACGGACAGGCTTGCAGACAGAGATATACAGACAAAGAAGAAGCCAGACAGTGTTGCAGACAAAACGAGAGGCAGACAGACAGGCTTGCAGACAGTGAGGTAGACAGACAAATAGGAAGTCAGACAGTATTCCAGACAGACAGGCAGACAGAGATGCTTGCAGACAGACAGGTAGATTGACAAAGATGAAGCCAGACAGCGGTCCAGACAGAGAGGTAGACAGTCAGGTTTACAGAGAAGTAGACAGACAAAGAGGAAGCCAGACATGGTTGCAGACAGACAGAGAGGCAGACTGACAGTTTTGCAGACGGAGAGGTAAACAGACAATGAGGAAGCGAGACAGGATTGCAGACAGACGTCCTAGACAGAGAGGGTGAAAGGCAGGCTTTCAGACGGATACAAAGGTAGACAGACATAGAGGAAGCCAGACAGGCTTGCGGACAGAGAGGCAGACAGACAGACAGGCTTGCAGAGAGTGAGATAGACAGACAAATAGGAAGTCAGACAGTATTCCAGACAGACAGAGAGGCAGACAGAGATGCTTGCAGACAGACAGGTAGATTGACAAAGATGAAGCCAGACAGCGGTCCAGACAGAGAGGTAGACAGTCAGGTTTACAGAGAAGTAGACAGACATAGAGGAAGCCAGACATGGTTGCAGACGGACAGAGAGGTAGGCAGACAGGTTTGCAGACAGAGAGCCAGAAGAAAAATAAGAAAGCCAGACAGGCTTGAAGACAGACGTCTTAAACGGAGAGGTAGACAGGCAGGCTTACAGACAGATAGAGAGATGGACAGACAAAGAGGAGGCCAGAAAGGAATGCAGACAGAGAGGCAGACAGACAGGCTTGCAGACAGAAAGGTAGACAAAGAGGAAGCCAGACAGTGTTGCAGACAGACAGAGAGTCAGAAAGACGAGCTTGCAGACAGAGAGGTAGACAGGCAGACAAAGCGAATGTCAAACAGAAATGCAGACAAACAGAGAGGCAGTCAGACAGGCTTGTAGACAGAGATGTTGGCAGACGAAGAGGAAGCCAGACAAGGCTGCAGACAGACGTCCTAGACAGAGAGGTGCACAGGCAGTCTTGCAGACAGATAGAGAGGTAGATAGACAAAGAGGTCACCAGACAGGGTTCCAGATAGACAGACAAACAGGCAGGCTTGAAGACAGATATAGAGGTAGACAGACAAAGGCAAAGCCAGACAGAGAGGCAGACAGAAATGCTTGCAGACAGAGACTGAGGTAGACAAAGAGGAAGCCAGACAAGGATACTGACAGGCTTGCAGACAGAGAGATAGAAAGACAAAGCGAATGTCAGACAGGAATGCAGAGAGGCAGACAGACAGGCTTGCAGAGAGGTAGACAGGGGTCTAGACAGACGTACTAGGCAGGGCAGTAGACAGACAGGATAACAGTCAGACAGGTAGACAGACAAAGAGGAAGCCAGACAGGCTTGCAGACAGACGGACAGGCTTGCAGACAGAGATATACCGACAAAGAAGAAGCCAGACAGTGTTGCAGACAAAACGAGAGGCAGACAGACAGGCTTGCAGACAGTGAGATAGACAGACAAAGAGGTAGTCAGACAGTGTTGCAGACAGACAGAGAGGCAGACAGACTGGCTTGCAGACAGAGAGGTCGACAGACAAAGAGGATGTCAGACAGGGTTGCAGACAGACAGAGACGCAGACAAACAGGCTTGCAGACAGATAGAGGGGAAGCCAGACAGCGTATCAGACAGACAGAGAGGCAGACAGACAGGTTTGCAGACAGAGAGGTGGCAGACACACATGCCAGTCACGCACCTTCTCTAACATATGGGCTTAAGAATGTTGTTTTGCCCCAGCCTTTGTCACTGGTTAATTATCTATTTATCTTCCTCTAGAAGTGTACATGATGATGTGAACAGTCCGGAAACTGGAAAAATTTTAAAAATCAAGAATTCTGTTTATTACGGCTAGATTGAATGTAACCCATTGTTACAAGTGTTTGAAACAGAGTAATGTTATAGCCAACTGTCAACATCTAAGATATTGTAAAAATCATAAACACTAACAGCAGGCATTGTTGATCCTTACATACATGTACATTTTCTCTTAAGAATGTGATTTTACGATTTCTTCCTATTATATATAATGGTAAGATATTTAGCCTTTGATATTGACCAACACCGTGTTTGGAATTTATTTCTAGTACGACCACATACCTTCACCAAATGATTTTAATTTACAACTGATGTATTATGTGCATTTTGTCATTATGTATGCGAATAAGGTCCTCCTTTGCAAAACGTACGGTCTTGATTTTCATTGTACTTGGTCCAATTGTTGTGGGTGTAGTTTCTGTGTAGCTTTAAGGCCGTAAGCCCTTTAAAAAATATTTTGTTACTCAAATGATGTTGTACTGTACGTTGTTGATGTTATTTTTATGTGAAGGGGAACAAATTGTAAAGGTCGTTCGGACCTGTTTTGCCCTCCCCTTCACTTAGAAGAGAAAACATGTGCAGTAAAAGAACTATAACATGTGCTTAGGTGTCTTTTCAGCTTCAAATTGTCGTAAATACTTATCAAGACGCATTTAAGGCATGTTTAGAGTTCACGTTTATTTCATTCTAAGACTCTTCATGTCTCACATACGTGTGCATTAAGAGGACTATAACGTGTGTATTGCTGCCTTTCCGCAGCTTAAAATTGCCATGAATACTTATTAAAACACCCTTAAGGCACTTTAAAGTTCATCTGAAGCCTCCTTATGTCTCATATACGAGTGCATTATAATATGTCTATATTTGTCCTTTAAGAAGCTTAAAGTTGTAATAAATATTAACTAAAACACCCTCAATTATATTGCTGTTGTTTATCTCTCGGCATGGTGCGACTGGTCAGGTTTTGGACAGCAAAAATTCATGCCCTGCGTCAGGCGGGGTACGAAACATGATATAAAAATGAAGAAATTAGAAACCTAGGATGAAAGAAAAGCATATTGAGCGCACGTTTTTCAGTCGAGACAAACCATACAGACACGTAATCATTTTCTTTGTTCGTTTGTTACATATTGAAAAAATGTGTTGGAACCAGTCTTTAAAGACAACCTACCACTTTGATCATGTTTACGTAATAAGAGCTAATAAAGATTTCAGCGATTGTGCAAAATTAATTTCTTTTTCAGGTTTTAAACAAATAAAAATCAAACATAGATATATTCAACGGTGTCCGTTCATTTTTCCTTTGGCTGGATTTTTAGTACAACGAGCAAACCAACCAACCCACTGATGGTATCACAAAAATGAAGGATTTGTTCATGTAAAGCAGGACTAATCTTTACCTGGGCACGTTAGTCAAGAAAATGTCACTGAGAATGGAACACAGGTTTGTGTATAACATGTATTACACTATGACATATCCATGTGAATCTACTATAACGTTGTTTTTTTGTATTTTTAAAGTTCATGCTTGATAAAGAAAAAAAATGTTTTCTTAGGAGATCCAAGCACTAGTGCTGCATGCATTGTTTTGAATGGAACATAGAAGGTAGCAAAAATACAATATGTTTGCGCTGAATATTGTAACCTGTTCTGTACACATGGGGTAATGGGAAAATTGTGAAACCCATGTTTTTACTGAAGAGCAATTTCCCGTTGATATCTATCTATACATCATCAGGCCATGTTCACTCATTTTTTACCACATTGTAATTTTTTAAAAACCTTGAATCCTTGTTCTTAAGTCCTCCTAAGGGACGGAAACTCCAAATAACAAACCTGCATCTGCTGGGCCGTCTTACACGCGACATGCAGGTCTTGCCCTTGTAGGGCTTTGTGCGCCAGTAGACGTGAGGGTGGAGAAGGACGTGCACATCCCTCCTTTACCTTAAAAAGTCACGTGCAGGCCAGGCAGACGGTGAGTAACTGTCTGCCTACAATCATCTTCCGAGACAAATGGATGCCAACAAAAGCTTATACTTATAAGATATGTTTAGATAGCTAATACAGCGCAAACTTATATAACTAACAAGACAA
>NW_023365798.1:9364-17985 GCF_000003815.2 Branchiostoma floridae
GTTGGACAAACATGGTTTGCTTTCCAGACATTTTGAGAAACGTCCCAATCCCTGGATGTTGTCCCTGCCAAGTTCTAACCTCGTTAGGAACGTGACTAATATAGCTCCTGCGCGTATCACTGTCTTGGCATGATCCCGTCAGTTTTGTCCTTGAGCAAAACACCACGCCCTGTCAACTGGTGTCGATGCAAATCGGAACGTAAGGGATATGCAGGCATTGACCAATCAAAGGAGCGAAACACATGCCACAGCAGAGCGAATAAGCACAGACTGCAAGCGGGGAATGGCTCCTTCTGTTAATGTTGATAATGAGTTTTGTTGTTCTTAAAAGCCAAAAACTGCAATGTTTCGAATATTTTTGTGTGGAAATTTTGGTTTCAAAATGCAATCTGTAATCTCCTTACAAATGTTTGTACCAAAGAATTTTGAACTTTCAGAAATTCGACAAAGAAATTCAGACGTATAGTACCAAGGGATCTTTGCATCATACAGGAGTTTGCAAGTTTGGGTAGGCTATATGATAACAACGTTAATGACCCGCCTTTTCCTTGGTGTATATGGTGTCATAACGCTTCGCACACTCGGTGGTTATAGCAAAGGTCCAGGCGTTATGACACCATATACACCGAGGAAAAGGCGGGTCATTAACCCTTAATTCTTTCATAACTTGGCTCAATACGACAGTCTATATAGAGGCATTTCTATACTTTGTTTACAAATGATGCAATTCTGTAGTGTATTGTAGTGCCGTGCCCGGTAGAGGGGTTTGAGTGCGTGACTTGTTCTTAAAGTAGTAGCTATAATCATGTCGTGCAGTTATCCAAGGCATTGTTGTTGGTGGCTATCCGCAAATATTAATCACTTTAATGGCCTTACGCCTTGCAAGGGATGAAGAGGATAAGTAACAATAATAAATCCGCAAATATTTCAAAGTCAATTGGAGCGTGATGAAACCTTACACTGTGTTGTCTCACGCGCATGTTGTCTCCCTGACACAAGGGTGTTTTAAATGATAACATAAATTGACCTTTGTACTTTTGTTTGTGGACAGCATAACTCGAGAAACTGCTGTGGTATCGTCACGATATTTGGCAGGTGTACATGTGTAGCGGTTGTAAATAGAAAGTTCAAGTGTGAAAATGGTTCACCTAGCTCTTACTTACGGTGCTGTACGTAAGTGCGTTTGTCTGTGAACCAGACAACTCAAGATTTTGCAGATGGATTTCCATGATATTTAGTAGATGGGCAGGGGTGGCAAAAAGAAAGGTCAAGTTCAATAAAGGGCCTCCTAGTGGCGAGTTGCGGTTCTGTAGCGGCGCTTTAAAGTTAGAGGCCACTGATATGCTCCGATGTTGTGCCCTTGGGAATCGAAAGGTACCTTACACCACATTCCTCAATATAGGTAAATATGGGTACCTATAGCTTCGGTTAAGGCCCCTTCACACATGATCAAGAATGAGCCTAAATGCCGTCAGATTGACCTTTCTTTTCTACTTAGTATTCCTGAGAATCCGTAGTGTATTCTAGAAATTCTTATTGCATTCCAGATATTTGTGCCTATTCTTTTGACATGCTTAAAACTTCAGAGGTGCATTTGAAGTGGAGTATGTCGAATGGCATTCAAAGTGTATTCTAAGTGTATTCTAACTATTCTAACTGCAGTATGACCGCGAGCTCATTCTACGGCTTTCCAACATTATTCGAAACATTCTTATCCCATTCGATGGAGAACCGAAATGGTAAGCCACTTCAAACCCTGCCAGAATGTGGCCAAAAGAATATCTGGAATGCAGTGGGCATGTCTAGAATGCATTACAAATACCCAGGAATAGTTAGTCTGGAGGCGTTTTGGCTCATTCTTTCTCATGTGAAGCAAAACTACGAAAGCTTCGGCCTCCTTTTTCAGCACTGGAAACCAGTGCTGAAGATGGCTTCAGCACTGGATTTCTAGTGCTGAATGTTCGTCAGCACTGGAAAACCAGTGCTGACGCGCTCTCAGCACTGTAAACGCCGGCTTCAGCACTGGAAACCGAGTGCTGATGAACATTCAGCACTGGAAAACGAGTGCTGACGAACATTCAGCACTGGAAACCGAGTGCTGATATGTTTTCGGAAATGAAAACCGGTAGTGCCGATAGAGAGGTGACTCTTAGATATTCAGTAATTTGGAATTACGATAACGTTACGTCTTTTGCTCTACCAAAAGATTGCCGGATTATAAAGGTCACATGTCGTTATATTCTGCTTACAGTATGAGTGTTCATTTGTCGATTATATTTGTCGATATATCTATCACAACCACACAAAGATGTTTGCAATCCTGTTTTAATGATATCCATTCCCTATACATGTTAAAATAACACAACTTCGGGCTTTGCATGAACTTGAATCGCATCTTTACTAGTGCCGTATAGTACCGTTTGCAGTACTTTTCTTTGTATCTATATGCTATACACACGCCCAGTTACACATTGAATTGAATAGCACAACAGCGGTTTCTTGGCATGGAGTACTTGTACCTTTTATATTTAATTCGAATATACGTCAAGTACCGCTCTTAGCACTAGGATACTCCAGTGCTGGAAAGACTTCAGCACTGGTTTGAAGAACGTCCCAGTGCTGAAAAGACGCCAGCACTCGTTTTCCAGTGATGAGTAATTCCCACCAGAATGTGGCACGGATTTTGTAACTACTTTATTCTGGCTGGTTCGGTTTGATTTCTGCTGACTCGGTTTCAGTTTGAAGGCCCTATTTATTAGGGACGCCCCTCGGATAAGATATTATATGGAGGTCCCGTATTTGAGGAGAGTCACATCTCGAACACGAAAAAGAATCCACCACACTTATCTTATCGAATACAGTACAGATCCTTCTCGAGGTGAGCTCATCAACTAAACCAGTCCAGATATGTAGCTTGTACTATTCAGTGTAAACCTGCTGTGCGACGCCATAAGACAGTCTACTGGGTATACAATAACAACAAGACAAAACAAGAATTGTCACATGTAGCCGGCTCTATTAATAATTCAATTTTCATCACTTAACGTCAATTTAGCCTAATAATGCACCCCCTTGCGTGTGTCTACGCTACTGGAGACAATACACCAAGCACGTTATATGATATAACGTCCTTGAATACACCTAATAGGAAAGAGGAAAACGTATAACTTTGTCCAGATAGAAGAACAGATCGTGTCAGCCGCAGTCAACAATGTTCATGTTTCCCTCGTAGAAATAAAAAAAAATAAAGTTGACTCAAGCTGAATCGGGAATAAGTTATGTTTACCCTCGTGGAAGGGAACATATTGCCTTTGCTACGTTTTGTCCTCTTCTTCTTCTCCAAACAATGGCCTGTGCCAGAAGGCTGTCACCATGGAAACACTAAAGGTGTGTCAGATACCCTGTGCTGATTAATTACCTAATGTAACGGCTGGCGGCTAGGAGGCTGATCATCATACACAATTATGAGTGGTGCCTTTGAGTAGGAATAGACAGAGTATTTTTTCGTTAGGCTAGATCATGTAAAGGTTAAGAATGTGTTAACAGTTTTTTTTTCAAAGTCTACATTTAGTTTATTTTCCAAACCGCCGGGGAAGGCACAGAACTGAGGGTGTCTGACGACAGGCTGTGCGGTTTTGAGGCGCTTCCGTCTCCATTTTTGTCAGGAATATTTCGTTCGGATTAAACTGGATCTAAAGAAGATGGGATTTTTCAGACTGGCTTGTGCTGTCGCCATCATATGCGTAAGTCTTGTGACTTCTACATCAGCAAATCAGCAAGGTGAGTGTCGTCAGTAATAGTCCGGTCACATGAGTCGTACGATCGTCGTACGATCACAAACTGAGAGGGTTCTTCGATCAGTGGTACATGTGCCATACGAACGTCAGTTGTCTTGTTACAAAAAAAGTTTTTGTAAACTTGTCGGAGGTTGATTCTGACATAGTAGTCTGCCTAATGATCTGCGGCGTCAAGATCCTACGACAACATGTGTACGTGTATGTACATTATGGAAGTGTGACCATGTTTTGGTATAATCAGAATCGTACGACGAACTGCAAGTGTGACCATGTTTAGATCAAGTTAATTGATTAATAGTTAAGTTATTGCTCGAAGGCTTATTAAAACATAAAGGCAAAAAATATTAACCATGCAGTTTATATGCTAAATTTAGTGACTACTCTAGCCTTCTCTGATACCGAGTGACAAAATCTAAACTTCAGTCTGTGACCTGAAAAATAGTTTTCTTTTGCGTGTATTGGGGTAAGGAGGATTTGTGTATTATGGTGGCTTCTAAAGTAGTAAGATGTAACAGTTTTCTGTCATCACAAGGTCCGATGATAGCACCATTACATGTTGGATAACTTTCGTCCTGACGTTTCTATAATGTAGATTATTCTGTGACACTAAATCTGTTTGTACAATGTTAAAGTCTAGTGACTGCAATGACTGGAAAATGCAGTTGTCATGCAATTAGCTGCATAGACACTGCATGGACAGTTCAGTTTCGCTGCATTTTTGAGAATAGTAGATTTGTGAAAGTAAGCGGATGGCAAAAATTTGTTGTCTTTCATGCATGTTAATCTGTATGATAATGGACATCTGTGGTACGAGTCACACTCTGGTACGATACCAAGTTCGGGAAGATTGTTGGGGAAAGGCGGAATTGGCTCCTCCCACATTGGTGTGATGAGTTAATTGCTTGAAGATTACCCATTAACATCATCTTGGAGATTATCTCCTAACATTTGTGTGAAGATTACCTCTTGCAGATAACTTCTTCACATCTGATCATCTCTCTCTCTCTTATATAATATATTCTGTTCTTCTGTCTCTGTCTCTCTCTCTCTCTCTCTATATATATATATTACACACACACATATATATATATCTATATATATATATATATATGTGTGTGTGTGTATATATATATGCTCGAAACACATTCTCAAAGGCTACCCGTACCCATAACTACATATAAACAGTCACTGCACATGTTCCAGTTACCTACAACAAAATAAATATTTCATCAGAGGTCTTCTAAGTCTTCTTTTCATTTGCTTTCATATCTAATGATATGTGTTTGGAAATAAAAGAAAATGGGTACATGGGAAGTCTGTTACAGTGGCAGCTATGGCAGGGTTTGGTCAAGTGCAAGGCTATTTAACTGTGCAGTCGATATGGCATTTCTGGTAAAATATACTAATCTTTAGTAACGTTGTGATATCGTATAACGGGGGCTGCCTTAAGATGCCCCCTAGGCCCTGCCCTAAGATGCCCGGATTTTTGCTGATCCTATTATGCATAAGTACAGCGTGTTTGTTGCCACTGACTTTGCCAATCAAAAAGTTAAATAAACATAGCCAATGCATACAGTTGTTATTTACATGCAAAGTATAGTTTTAACGTGTATTGTGTATTTACTTATCGTTTTGTCGAAAACCGGATTTTTACCAATAGTGATGATTGCGCTGAAAAGAGGGTCGCTTCGTAGCGACGGCTCGTGCTACTAGATGTACGATCTGTATCAAGCAGTGACACATTCATCAAATAGATAATAAATAAAAATTTACAGAACAGCAAAATGTTGAGTCTTTGAGAGTTTGTTTAGTAGAAAGGTGACCTGAGAAAAACAACGTAAACACCACAGTCGTTGACGGGAAACGTTGATAGTTTTGTTTATGCCCGGTTGCGTAATGGCGGCGGAACGCGCGACCGCGCTGCGGTGTCCAAGTCTTACTTATCCTTTAACATGTGATTGAAAGCGTATATGAGACAGACGTGATACAGGAAAATATGAAATACATTTTCCAAAAACTGTATGGAATTTTGTATACGTTCATCACGTAAGTGAATTTTTCTGTCGAAACACGACCTCGATTGTGCTGGATTTAGCCCTCCTCCCGGGAGACGTGAAGCACACACAATCACAATTCTACTGTCAAAAGAAAGCTAATATATCATAAAAATTATATTTGTATTTATGTTTACTTAAATTGGTCACCAGCTTCCGAAAAGAGAAAATTACAAAAGCTGGACAAGTTAGGACGCACTGTCTAGCGGAGCACAAAATCGGAAGTTATATTCACGAAAACGTCCTCAGTGTTTGCCACTTGTAACTAGGAGAGTGAAGGGTTCCTGAACCATATGAATGCATTCCTTATCCAAGTATGTTCTTTAGATGAATTTGTTAAAAAATTCATTGATCAAAACTTGACCACTCTCTGGCAACTAGTGATGGACCGCCGTGAGTTCGAGCGCGTTAAAAAGCGGACATCTTAGGGCGGTCCCCGTTACAGTGTAAATGAGTGTAAAAGTGTAGAGTTATTCTGAAATCAGTATGGTAGTTTGAGACAGTTCTCTTTAGAGCACACTACTTAATGTTCAATATAAACCGATAAAGGAAATTTCTAAGTCAGATAAGTTCTACATGTGAGATTGTAGGGGACCATCTTTGTACAGTAGATGTCCTGAAACAAAAAGAAATTCAATCAGCATAAATAACATAACAACTTAACCTGGGTGTCTAAACCAAGCATACGTAAGTATATGGTTAATCTAATGTGAGGATATGTGCTCTCAACATTTAATGCGTTTGATATAGGGTGGGAGCCGCATGGCATGGCCTTCATTCCATGCGATATACTGGCACTAAATAAGCTGCATACACTATGATATACACAGTGAGATGATATGTTGGTAATAATTCAAAAGTGAAGGCCCATACTACATATGTATAAACAATTTGCTTCCAGACAATAGTTGTCCAGAAATGTTTTTGTTTTGTCTTCGCGTTCAACTTCCACATATTACCTGCAATGAATATTGTTGTGTATGCACAATCTAATCCATGAACAGGCTTAAGATTTTGTGAATAGCTTGACCTAGAGCTAGACCAGCTAGCTAGACCATTCTGTAATGCAAAATGCCATGCCATGTGAGTGCCCCATCCCCCTTTAAATATCTAGAAAGATTTATTACTTGTCAAGCATCATCTTCTTAGCATAATAGGAACCTTTGCTGTACTATATAATGCTTTTACTTCATAAACTCCCGTGTGACCTACATGTTCGTCAAGTCCTATATATTATTACACATCATGGGTATATCTATTTATTCGTTTGGCTGATGGGTATATCTCCAAAACAAGGCTATGTTGAGCTGCTGTATCAAGTTGAGCATTGATAACGAGTGTCCGAACTAAAAGTAACACGTAAAGAAGCACATCGGGGCAGTGCTCAATACTAGCGAGAGAGCGAGAAGAAAGGCACCAACATCGTCACTGACGCGACGCGAGCGGCATGTACATCATGAGCAGCGGTTCCATAGTAGCTTGTAGATACAAATTTAACAACGGTTCTGGTGCCGTTCCACAACTTGCACAAAATGTCTCTAAATAATTTGATCACTCGCGATGCATTTATTAAATGCTGTTACATATATATGTCTAGAACGGAGCGCTCTTCAAATGCCCCCCTCCCCCTCCTAAAAGCTGTGCAGACTGCTCTGGCAAAGACAGAGAATTTTTTCTTCCTTCTCCTTTGCTACAAGATAACTAATAACCACATTATTGTCCTGGGTATTTCATCGTCGAAATAAACATCCCAACTTCTCGGATGCCGTTTAGAAATCAACATAGGTCATCTTGCTGCCTGGAATCGCGCAATGAGAAAAAGCGCCCTCAAGCGATCCATTGCAGCATCTCCACAGCATATAATGACAATGACAATGAAGTTTATTGCATATTCATGCCCCGTTGGGGCTAAATGCAGTCAGTTTGGTACAAAAGGTAGTAAACGCAAAGTTATACAATTTCACATACTATAGTTTATATGCATCTTCTCTCTTCCTAAAACATTTGTAGATGAACTTACAGAGATTTTCTAGTATAACGTGGTCAGATGATGACATGAGATATTTGAACATATCTTCCTTCGTCATGTGTGCATATTTCTGATTTACATGTGTAGCATTAATGAATGAATATAATACCACTGGCCACGCGGACGTGCATTCTCCAACGCAGAGGAACCACAGTCGTGTCAATACTATAGGCTAATGCCGTTGGGGACCGGGCGTTAGGAGGATGGCGGACGTGCGGACATCTCCCATGCATGCATGCGGACATGTCCCACGTAGTGTCACACCCTGAGACCGGTGTGACAGCGATCTCGCCCCCCTTTAGCGTTTTCGCCCCCCCCCCCCAAAGCAGCTGGTTACTACATATTACAGGTTCGCTACCTGGCACTATACTGCACCTGGGGAGTAACGTATATGGTGTGTTACCTGGTACCTATATGGCACCTTATTACCGTACCGTAAGATGTCATACCTCGAAAGTCGATACTATATTGTTCGGTGCAAACATAACATTGAAATAAAAAGACAATTTTTGCAGCTGAGGTGGCATAAATACAGTGCTACTGCGAACGTATAAATCAACACCGTCTATGGTACGGAATACGTCAGCTATATGTTTTCAATTTGTCACAGTGTTTTCTTTCTTGTGCTGGAAACATTTCCAAAGCACTAACAAAAACACACGTGAATAATAGTTTCTCATTATAGACACTATCTACGCGCAAGTTGATATAGCTGTTGCTAAATGCTACACAAACACTGCT